>NC_083684.1:45832500-45970000 GCF_033118175.1 Dama dama | reverse complement strand
GAAGTGGGGAGCAGGGATGCTCGACTCGCCACAGAACACCTTTATGGGCAACTCATCCCCACCTGCCCTTCCTTTCCAGAGCTCCCACTACAGGACCTGCCATCACAGAGGGAAAACAAGGGTCGCCTCCAGAAAGGGGGCTGCCCTTGAGCTGCGAGGGAGGTAGCACAGAGCTGTCAGAGGCTGGCGAGGCGGCTGCATTCAGGCCAGGTCTGCAAGTGCCAGCCCATCACCTGGGTGTTCCTGTTTGGCATGTGCTTTATGCCCAGTGCCCCTCTCTGGCACATTAACAATCTGTGTATTCATTTATCAGCAGTACATTTTGAATTGTATATTTATGGCACAGTGCACTTTTCATAGCTGAAAATTAATGAACATGCCTTTCTCATAACAAACAAGCACCTGGCTGCATAGTTAGTAATCGGAAACAGATTTATTTTTATTAGTGTATATGTGGGCAAAATTTCTATTAAAAAAAAAAGGTATGGCGAAGTTTCGGGGATGTGGATGAAGACTGCCAATGGACACTTCTTTATAAACTCCCACTTTTAATTTCCCCCCAATACTGTCATGTCAGATATAGTGATAATGCCTTTAAACAGAATGAAATTGTTGGTGAAGCCCACTCACCTTGGTACATCAGGCTCCATGGCTCTGCCGTGCACGACTCACCACAGGAAAACACAATTTCAGCAACGATAAAAGGAAGGAGGAAATTCACTAATCAACAGTTTCCACCAATTTCTGCTTCTGCCCCCAACCAAGCCTTTAATAGTGGTGGGACTTCAAATCAGGAAGTCTGGCAGGTTTTGCCCATCTGGGCTCAGTTATTTGGGAAGGGACTGTAATCCAGTCATTAAAGATCACAGCACACAGCCCTGCACCCACAAATCCAGTCACTGAAGAAGGGCACAATTATTTTCTTGTTTGCCAAGTGTTATGATAAAATATTAAAAATGGATTGATAGGAGCTGGTTCTTGAAGCCAGCCTCACCTCTCTCTTTCGGCGAGGGTGTCCCATCCTTTCAAAGCCAGGGTGATTACTGCTCTTTCACACACCACTTGGACACTGAACACACACCAGTGTTCCCTTCCACCCCCGGTTCCCTCAGTCACCTCTAGTTGTCTCTGAGGGCTGCAGAGGTGCACACAGCCTCACGTCCTGCATAATTAAATCAGAGCGGCCTCACACTTGTGGTCTGTCACCACGTTGTAGCATACCCGATGAAACTTCCCTGGGAAAACTGCACTGGGAACTCAGTTTTCTTTCCAGCAGAATGGCGCCCCAGTGCTTCTACCAGCTCCCACTCACACCCCAGTTGTTGGACTCTCAGCATAAAAGGTAAGCAGGATGAGGGAAGAAGAGTGATGGGAAGAAAGGCCCTGGTGCATCCTCAGGAGCTCAGCTCTGCTCTCCCTCCTGGATGGGCCACCATTCCAGAAGCTTCCCAGGCCACCCATGGGTCTGCACCTGTTGTCCAAGGGTGCCACTCCATGCCCGGACTGTGGCTTTCTGCCTGCAGCACCCCTTCTCACCACAAGCTTCTGGAAGCTGGGAGCCATATCTAATACACTTGACTCCCCTGGGCTGACGGTGAATGGCGAGCAAAGCCTCTGATGCCAGCTGCCACCTGGGGCTTGGCTAGGTCGGCAGGCTGAGGAGGTTCAGTTTGCACGGGGAGCTGAAGCTGGCCCCTTTGCTGGGCATTTTCCCGTCCAGACATTTGGGATGCAGAGCTGTAGGCCCTCTTCCCCGAGGACAAGTTATGGTGGAGGCTTCACCCTTTGCCTCACCTAATTGGGAAGCAGGTACCATCTCTCAACCTCCAGGGGTGAAGAAGTCATTGGAAAGCCAGACAGACAGGGCCCCTGCCCTCATGGATCTTACAGTTTCATGGGGGAAGAAAGACATTAACCCCAAATTACCCCGGTAACTGAAGGAGGTGGTAATGATATCTCTGAAGGGGAAAAGCAAGGCAATTCTGGGATCATAAAGAAAATGACCCCTTTAAACACTAGGATTTCCTGCCTGGTTCTGTCTTGTTATCTTCACCAATTGGGTAACAACAGTCGTAACGCTTTAGCCTTAAATGTTCACATTTGGTATAATTTTACCTTCCTCTGTCTGAAGGTGCTTAAGTGGTTTCTTCTTTGTCTTATCTTCCATTAATCTTTTAACTTTTCCTCTTTCTAATCTTTTATTTCTCTTTGTAGTACCTTCCAAATATGTTTTCTTAAACCCTTTGTCACCAATCTTTACAGTTTAAAACTTCAGCTCTGTTAGTTTTATTTTTCAAATCTCTAGTTCCTGGCTCTCTCCGCTGTAAGTTGGGTATTTTGTTTTTAAAAATATTTATTGTCTTACTAACTAGTTATCTGAAATCCTGTTAATTTTCATCTTATCTTTCTAACTTCCACTACTTCAATTTTTAACCTGTTCTCAATTTTTTCATTTTATTTTCTATTTATGTCCTGTAAGACGCTGTGCTGTATTTATTTTATTTGCTCCATAAGCAGAGGGGAAGCTGGTGGAGGAGCGTGCCCTTCGCCCCGGGGTGGGGGGGGGGGTCCCTTCCCCAGTGCTGCCCGATGCCTTCTCCCTCCCCGTGTCCCAGAAGTCGCCTCTCCAGTTCCTTCAAATGATGCCCGTCTCCTCTGATAATGATTCTTGAACAAACACCTCTGAGGCTAGTTAACTAGCAGAGGTCACAGGCAGCGAACCCTTTGACGTGGCGGCCTTCCCCAGATTCACATTCATTTTAGTCTCTTTAGCAGAGTTCTCAGTCCCTAGTTGGCTGATGTGAGGGAACGGTCCCACTGGGGAGAGACCTGCCTTTTTAAGGCATCTGAAGAGCTGGAACTCAACACTGGAGAGGTGCGGAGCCCAGAAACAGGAACCACAGTGGTAGAAGTGGGCACCCCCCCCCCAATGGGGCTGGTCCACAGAGATGGCCGTGGGTCATCCACAACCGGGCCTTGTTTTGGTCTCTCTCCCCACAACAGGAGTAGCTTCTGTGTTTGTGCTTGCTTTTACCTGATTATAAACTAATACATGATAACTGCAAAAGGCTACAAACCAAAGATGGGCTTCCCAGGTAGCACTAGGGGTAAAGAACCTGCTTGCCAATGTGTGAGATACAAGAAATGCAGGTTCCATACCTGGGTCAAGCAGATCCCCTGGAGGAGGGCATGGGAACCCAACTCTAGTATTCTTGCCTGAAGAATCCCAATGGACAAAGGAGTCTGGCGGGCTATAGTCCATAGGGTCGCCAAGAGTCAGACATGACTGAAGCAGCTTAGCACACGCACACACATAAACCAAAGATATACAGAAAGAAGGAAAATGTCAGTCTTAAACACTGCTACCCTGAGACAATCATTTTGTTTTACATTTGTTCAGATTTTTCTATGGAAAAAAAAATGCATATTTAAATATAGTTTCATTTTTACCAAAAGAAAAAACAAACTCAGAAGATCACATTATACAAACTGACTTTGTAATCTGCTTTTGTCACTTCATAATATATTACAAATATCCCTGCAAGTCAAAAATACAAACCTACACTATCACTTTCAACAACTGCACAGAATTTCATATGAAGAAAACCATAGTTTCCTTAGTCAATTCCTTCTTGAAGTGCATTTAAATTGGTTCCAAAATTTTACCCTTATAAACTGAGCTGCAATAAATAAAGTTGGCCAGGGAGGTCCCTGGTGACCTAATGGTTAGGACTCCCAGCTTTCCCTGCCGTGGCCCAGGCTCAGTCCCTGGTTGAAGAACTGAGATCCTGCAAGCTGCACGATGTGACCAAAAGAAAAAAATATATATACTTGATCAAACATCTTTGATTATCTATTATTTGAGATATAGATAGATAGATGGTAGATAATCTTTGCAAATATATATAGTAATACTTTCATAAAAGAAGAATTGCTAAGACAATGAGTAGATATCTATTATATTTAGGGACTTTGACATGTCTGCCTAATTACTCTCCAAAAACTTTGTGTGAATATAAACACCTACTGGCAGACTAAAGAGTGATTTCTCCCAACTCTCCAGAAAACACTCACTGTTATCAGTATCATAAATCTTTGACAGTCTGAGGAACAAAGGCATAAACAAATAAACCAAAACTATTTTTAATTGTTTCCTTTGATTGTTAATCAGGTTAAAATATTTTCATATGTTTACCAGCCATTTGTTTTCTTCCTCTGGGACTCGCGTGTTCCTATTTTGAGGATCCTATAACATCCTGGTTAGAAACAGGTGTGCTGGTTAGGGTTTCTTTAAGTCTCAACCTCAGCGACAAAGTGGAGATAACAACGCGGATGCAACATCCATGATAGCAGCATCCGTACCTGTGGAGCCTAGAACATACCTGACATAATACAGGTATTTGGTGGATGTCTATTGAAAGAAAGGAACAAGGGAGGGAAAAGACAGTCCTCCCTTATAAAGCTGTGGAAAGGGAATGCTTGTAGAATCTTCTGTTCACTTCCTGACACATAAAACACTAAGAGCTCTTGGGTGGGCAATTTTTTTCTCTTGGTTGGGGTATTATCTTTGTTATTGATTTATAGGAACTTTCTCCACACAAAGAATATTAACTTCCCATCAGTCAAATAGTCCATCTGGGTTTTCTTTTGTCCTTTTTTTTTCCCTCTAAATTTAAAAATAATATGTGTTCATCACAAAAAAAAATCCCAATAATGCAGAAATAAATTTTTAAATTAATACAAATTATCCTCAATCTCGCTGCCCATTTGGCCTGCAGAGAAAGAAACAGAAGCCAAAAAATCAGAGATGAGAGGTGTGGGATCCTTCAGCCCAGGGAGTGGGGGATGGGACAGCGACTGTCTCGCTGCCCAGTGTTACCCACAGGTGTCTGACCCCAAACCACACTCGGCGAGGCCACGCTCCGCTGACCTCGCAAGGGGGTGACAAGGGGCACCTGTTCTCCTCAAATGCTCCTTTTCTGCGAATGCAACTTGGAGAACATTTCTATTATTTGCACAAAGGATGTGGATGAAGATACTCTCATAATTTTCCATAAATGGAATCATAGTCTACCTGCTGTTTTGTAGCCCACTTTTTTCATTCAACAATATGTCATGGGCATCTTTCCAAGTCAGTAAATACAGGTCAGCCTCATGTATTTAACGGCTGCAAAGATTTCCTTTACTGTTCTTTGATTATTGACCGTTTGTATTTCTTCTTCTCTGAATTGTCTGCTCATGTCCTTTGACCACTTTTCTATTGGAGAATTTGTCTTTACCATATTGATTTGCAAGAGCTTTTTCCTTTGTACCAGGAGTATTAACCCTTTGTCTATCACATATGCAGCAAATATTTTTTCTCATATTGCCTTTTGCACTTTGTGGTCTAGAGATGCTTATATATGTGTGTGTCCACACATGCACGGGTATGCACACTGCTTAGAATTATTTAATTTTTATGCATTTAAATTCATTTAGCAAATATTTATTGAGTACGATGGTTCGTCAGTACTATGCTCAGTGAAGAAGGAGTAAAATCTGCCAGCCTTTATTCTTAGAGATTCTGGCTCTGAGGTTATGATTAGTAATGGCATCCCGTTCTCCATGATTACAAAAATACTTACGTTTTCTTCTTGGCCTGAAGAGTGAGTTAGAAGTCCAATTAAAAAAAAAAAAAAAAGTGTTTCACATCCCTAAATTCATTCACTCACCCCAGAAATTTGACACCAAATTCTCTTACTCCTTTGCTGGGTGATACCCATAGAAACAGAACTCTGTCAGCCTACAGCCTCTCCATTGGCTGAAGGGTCAGTAAGTGCATTTCATATCCTATGTCCTTTTTCCTAAGAAAATAAAGGATCTTGAGAAGACCTGGGTCCATGCAGGCTAACAGGGATGTGATGAGGAGTCTCTCCCATGAAGACCTCCAGGCTGCTCTCCAGAGAGGGTCCAGCCAAGTCTGCCCTTTCAACCATTCGTGGCCGTGGCCTGGCTGTTCACGGTTTGAGCTCTCTTACCATGTCTCATGGGGGAAGGTCATCCCCTGGCCACCACCCTCAAGTTTAAGGGTACCTACTCTCTCCAGGTGCTAAAGAAAACTCTTGCCACCTGCATTTGCATTAGCCCACCCTCGCGCCAAAGGATGCAGACCCCTCCATCACCTGGAGCTGCCTCTCTCTGCTGAGACTTAACTTGCAGCCCCTTCTAGGTCAGCCTCCCACTTCTCAAGGAAACTGGCTCTCTTCTCCCTGGAGCAGACGTAATACCCAAGGCATTTGGCTAGGTGGGTCCTTCAGGGAAGATCTGGCAAGGTCAATGGGAGCTGAAATATTATTTTCGAGTTACTGGATAAATTCAACCCATCTAGATTTCACTCCCCCCACCACCAGCTTTCACCACTGCCAAATCCCTAACAAACTCAAAGTACCTCCCCTGGACCCACACCCCTGTGATCCCAGTGCACAAATGACTTCCCTGAAGGACTTAGAACCAGATAAGATGCTACTGGGGTGGTCCTCAGAAGATCTGCACAAGATACAGAATTATTACAAATCAAATTCTGTTTTCCCACTGACTTACATGATCATCTCAGGGATGTGTTATTCTCAGTACTGACTGGTCTTCAAGAAGAAAGCTCTTCAAACACTTTACTTTTATAAAATGAGCTCCAGCTGACAGAGGAGACAGGGTCCATGTCCCTGAGAAGGGTTTAAGTATGACAGGGCAGACCAACACAAAAAAAGATGAAATGTAACCTGCAGTGCCCATAAAGACAGGAAGGCGAGTTCCTGATACACAGGGACCCAGGGGCAAACACTAGGAAGCTCTAGACAGTGTGTGCACTGGTTATGAGCCTGAAGTCAGATACCCCTAGGCTGAATCGAGTAGCTGCCATTTGCTTTTAACGTTCAGCTTCTTTTAACTTCTCAAAGCCGCAGCTTCGTTTCCTATGAACTGGGAGTGACAACAGTGATGCTTACCACTTAGGGATGCTTTGTGGAGCCCATGAGACAAAATGCCTATAGAGCTTGGCGTGGTATCTGGCACGTATTAAGCTTTCAGAAAATATAGAGAGTGGCTGTGTTGCTCTTAGTATTCTGTGGATAATCCCTTGAGTAAGGCACAAGGGAGGGTAGGAAATTTTTTATAAAGTAAACAATTTGCCCCCAATACTCACTTTTGGCACCTGAGATGTAATCCAGGGTGAAAGACTGAACCTCTGGTGACACAGCCTGAATAGAGCCCAACAGCACCAACAGGAGGGACAATGAGTCTCAAAGCCAGGGGAGTTGCCCAACTCTTGTTGGGCAGGTGGAAAAACCGAGCGCTGGGTGAGAAAGGGGCCATGGTGAGGTGGTGGCACTGCTGGGTTATGACAGGTGCCATTCTCTGAGAGCTAACCCACTCTGAGTCTCTCCCAGATCCCCAGAGCAGGGGAAGTATTGGGTTGTTGGAGGCATGACCAGAACTACAAGAAGCAGTCTTTCCTGAAGCTGTGGTATCACCCGGAATTTAAGTTCACCCAAGAAAACATCTGCTCCAAGGGAAACAATTTTAAATAATCTAAGAAACTGTAGGGAAAAAAAAAATTAACTGTCTTGGCTAGGGCTGCTATATCAAAATACTGGGTGGCTTATCAACAATAGGAATTTATTTCTCACAGTTCTGAAGGCTGGAAGTTCAAGACCAGGTGTCAGCACACAGTCAGGCTCTGGTGAGAGCTTGCTTCCTGGCCTGCAGAGGGCTGCCTTCTTGCCATATCCTCAAGTGACAGAAAAGGAGCGCTCCAGCTTTGGGAGGTCTTAAAAAGGGTTCATGAGGGAGGGTGCCACCCTCATGACCTCATTACCTCCCAAAGGCCCCACCTCCAAATATCATCATGTTGGAGACTGGATTTCAACATATGAAACTTAAGGTTAGCCAAACATTTGGTCCATAACTTTAGCTGCTTGGGAAAAATCAGCTGGCCCCAAAATGTGGACTTGGGAGCACTTCTGGGAGGAAATCTGGCTTTGGATTCTGAAGGCCCAAGGTGAGGGGCCTGCACACTTTGACCCACGAGTACCTCTGAGGTCAGCCACAGGAGGGATGCTTCACCTCACCTTCACTCTGCCTGCCACCCCTTCTTTATGCCTACCCACTGCAGCCCCTGAGCAGAGACCTCCACCAAGTTTTTGCTGGGTGTGCAGTATCCAAGGCCAAGAAGAACCCGAGTCTTTAAGACCCTTCTTCTCTCAGGCTTGAAGTCAAGGAGACCTAATGGAGGACAGGCATCTGGAGAAGTCAAATGACTGCTTTGCAAAACTAAGATATGCACATGAAACTTTAAAAGTGTGTAAGGCACATCCTGTGTAAGTCTGATGTAAAGTCTAAGGTCTGGATGTGTGAATATAAAAAATATAAAGCAATCTTATTAGACATTGTGACATTCTAGCAGTCCACACATCTATACATGTACGCATACAGAGCTATGTGTCTTTTATCTAACAGACGGTCCCTCAAAAAAGCACAGATCCTGTATATAGAAACATGTTTTTCTATTGATTGTGATTATATTATTGGAGATGCGCTCTTCTGGGAAAAGAGGTGGTCTTTAAATACATCAAGCAACATTCAATAATGTAGCAATTTATTAAGATTACACATTTTAAGGAAAAATTAGAATTCTGTTTCAACAGCATTTGAGATAAAAAAGAAGAAGAAAAAGAAGTACTAAATATGAGTGAAAATAGCCAGGCTTATTTTTATTCTTGGCACTGTAACCTAAAGGCGCCAGTGAAAGCAGCAGTGACAACTCAGCTGAGCAGGATGGAGCCGGATTCCGAATGGCCAGCTCTCGGCTCGCACGCCGGGAGACAGATGGCCCGGGAGGCAGCAGCAGCGGACCTGGGGGTCTGGGCGTGGGACCCGACCTCCCTGAGCTTCGTGCTCCCCTCTGCGACATGGCACCCGGCACCCACCTCATCCAAAGGACCCAGCCCTGGGCCACAGCAGCTGCTAACTTCCTATTTCTTAGGCTCTCGTTCTCTCCTCTGTAGTTCGTGATTTCCTATATGCCGAAGAGGAACGCAATTTCTTCAGTCACTCAAAATACACAAGGAAAAGAGAATTGGGGGCACACACCTAATGGACTACATATGGCTGATGGGGATACAGCTGCAAATGCAGTAAATGAGGTTTCTCGGGGTGTCCATGGACTCTGACCCTGCTTAGATCTCCTGCGTCCAGTTCCTGCATGATAAACACGGGACCGCACACACATAACCAACAACCCCACCCTCAAACCCACTGAAGTGGCCTCCCTGTGGAGAGCGATGTCTTAAAATATAATGCCTAACAATGCAACACCTAACTCGGCGTCCTGTAGCCTCTTCGGGAACATCCTCTTGCTTTCCTGTTTCAGGCCACCCAGGCTGAACCCCACACGAGCTCAGGGCAGAAGGGCAGGAGCAGCCCTGAGCCCAGGGCTTCATCTACAGCTCCGTGAAAAATGAGGGATGCAAAGTCACACTGGAGTGCCTTCACTGTTAAAAAAGGAAAAAAAAAAAAAGTGGGCTTAAGTCAAAAGTCTCCTTTGGTGATAAAGATTACCATGCGACAATAGAGCGAGATGTGTCAGAAGCTGCCCCTCTCTCATCCACGCGGGATGCGTCCCCTTGCCTGCTGGGTTATTGTGCATAAGGAATGACCCAGCCAATGGGAAGCCTATGGGTGGCTTATGCATGTTGTGATAAAATGTAAATGCACTAGAAAGGTCACTGGCAGAGTGATCATTACCATTGTGGAACTCAGACCAATTTGCCATTCAAGAGCATCATCGATGACTCAAGCCATTCACCGTGCCTCTTAAAGACACACACCCGGGGGCACACCCACGACTGATGGGCATTGTGGCTGCCAGTGTCTCTCGGTGTGTGTGTCAACACCTGCAGACACTCCTTCCCTGGCATTTAAGGAGAGAAAGTGGAGGGGAGGACGGCCACGATGTCTACAGATTTGCCCAATAATCCCCCACCTCGGAAAGGGCATTGAAGCCTCTGAGCTGAGTTCCTCTAGAGGGCTCCTGGCCTGCTCTGGGGCCAAGGCTGTGCCTTTTGGGGCAGAACACCCTCACCCGTGCCCTAATATGGAAGGAGGCTCCACCAGCATCATGGGACACAGAATAAAGGCAGGACAGCCCCCTTTTCCCATGGTGACCCAGCTCACCTGCTCTGGGGCCAGCCTGAGACAGTCTCTGCCGCGTGTATCCACAGAGACCTTGAGCACCTGATGCACTCAGAAGGCCTGGAACTGTGTCCTCTGAGCCCTTGTCTCTACTCTTTTGTCTCCCAAATGTCATTGCCACTCCCCTAACTGCCCTGGTTGCCTTCCCCAAACCTTCTGTTCCCAGAGCAACACAGTGAGGGTTTGGTTCAACCAGTCAATAAAATTTTTCACTCATACCCACTCTGTGCAGCTCCCGTGCTGCTATTAACCAAACCCCAACTCCCTGTCCAGTCCACTATGTGTCACAGGACAAGCAAGTCTGTGGATCATTAGATGTCCTCCCACCCATCTCCAGGAGGAAACATTAAGAGCCTAAAGAGATGTTTGGGAAGAGCCATGGGCATTCCCAGGAGTGACAGGAAGCCTGGTGGAGAGTGGGGCAATAAAGGAGAACTTCATGGAAGAGATGGCACTTCAGCTGAGTCTTAAAAGATGGGTAGAAGTTTAACAAGTCAAGAAGGCAGAGGGCATCCCAGACAGAAGGGAAAGAGGATATAAAAGGACTAAGACATTCCCAGGTTGGCCCAGGGCGCTTCACGTGGTGCAGAGTATAGGGTAAAAGGAAGAAGGAACTGTAGGAAAGGCGATCTAAGGCCCAAGTTCTCCTTACTCCTGGAGACTAGATCCCCAGGAGCCTTAGGAAAGTGCACGTTCCTACCCTCAAGAAGTTCATCCACCAAATATTTATTGAGTCCCTGCACTGGTGGCATCTTGCATCTTTAAGGCAGCTGTCGTCAGTCAACAGCTTGCCAATAATAACAAAATTACTGCTGCAACTGGATCCTGATGTTTTTGAATCCTGAGGCTTTCGACCGCCCTTCCAAAGGTAAAGCACAGTACCCACTGCTAAAGCCATCCTCAACACAGACAGGCCTCCCTGCTCCACCTCAACAGGAATCTCTGGTGGCAACTTCTGCTTCATATCTTGCTTCCACAAGTACGCATGCTTCCTTCCTTCCTATGACCCAGTGCACTGCCTCAACTATGAACCGCAGTCTGATTGGACCCGGGAGCCAAGAGGATTTTATTCAATCAGAGACCTCCATGAAAAGTGCTCTGGGCTAAGACTGAGTCAGGTAGCTGGTCCCCAGTTTTTCTTGGCTGTGCATCCTCAAGCAGTTCCCTTCTGCCCCACCTATGGAAGACGGTATTTGCACAGCATCTCCCTATCATGATTCTATGACTTCATAAACAACTGCATCTCTCTCTGTTGGGTATGCTAGTGCATCTACTTGTGTGTCCAGAGACCAGCATGTTTCCTTCCAGGCCCCCTTCCCCATCCTCCTTTCCTAGTTCAGCACAGGAACCATTATCTGTTCATTTGTCCCACAAATGTTTACCGAATGCTAAGAGCTATGGGGGACACAGCAAGCAGACAAAACTTCCTTCTCTTCCTAGAGCCCATCACCTTCTTTGAAATACCAGAAAGTCTTCACTCGGCATCTACATATCTACACAACATAGCCAAGCTCTCACTTGATTCTCACCTCCTTCTATGAGGAAGCATGACAAATAGTAAGCCCAATTAAGTTATGTCATATAGGAAGTACGAAGAATTTGCATTACTTACCCAATGTTCCGAATACTACCAAAAAAAAAAATAATAATAATAAGCTGAGTCAAGACCAACATCTTCTGGATTTTGGCCTAACTCACCGTCACCTGCTGAACAGTTTTTGACCATAATGTGTAATCACAGGAAACATTCATAAAACCCATTCCTATGTGTCTGGTGGGGTATTGTTGAAGGGGCCTCTAAGCTCTGACAGAGGCCCTTAAAAGGGCCCCTGGAGTTACTCTGGGCTATGCCTGCTTTTATGCTATGGGGCAGATGGAAGGATGGAAGGAAGAAAGGATGGGGAGTCAGTTGGAGCCCATTCCACTCCTAGAAACTGAGTCCAAAGTCTGCCTGCACCTTAGAAGCCACCAGATCAACTGCTAAACTCTTCAGAGGGCAGAATCATTTCAGTCTGGCCCAGAAGCTTTCAAAACCCAACGTGAAAAATAGAGAGGCCTGCATGAAACTTCAAGGCAGAAGAGGAGGCCTGTGACTGCACGAGGAGTCCAATGCGCCTAGGGACGACAGCAGCTCCACGGGGCAAACTGTGCATTTGTTGGGATCCTGACATTTAGCTTTAATGGTCCGGTCATACCTGCTCCTCCCGGAAGTCTACCAACCATCCCTGCTTCTCTATGCCTCTGTCTGTGCAGATTTCCAAGCCAAATCGGTCCTCAATTCAGAACCAAATACTCAGATTTTCCTAAATAATGCTTCTATAGGCAACTAATTATTCAAGTGTACCAGACCTTTTTTAAAAGAGCTTTTATCTTAGCAACAAAAAGCTAAATAAAGGGAAAGAGTGAGGATGAGGAGAAAGACACAGCAGCTCAAATGCCTTCTTTCTGTGCAATGACTGTTTCCTCCGTGGGTCTCAGAAGAGCTGCAAACTCCCCAGGTTAGAGAAGAATCACAGGAAACCTGAGCGCATCCCTTAAGAGAGATGCCTAGTACCTCACTTCTGCCTAACACACAGCATGCAGAATTTCATGGAGTCTGGAGGACCCGCTCAGCCAGGACAGAGTGCTCAGGAACAACTGCTAAAAGGAGCTTAACAGGCTTCCCCACGATGATGTGTTGTTTTTCTCAGCGAATTCAGGACTCCTGTGACCAAACATGGCCAAACTCGGATCTATTTCTGAAGGACAGGGATGCTTTCAAAGAACTCAGTCCTACCATAAATGCAGATAGTGATGTGAGAACTTGAATTTCTACCACCTGGATGCTCTAAAAGGTTCCAAATTATGGATTTGTTTTTTTTCTTTCTCTTGCTCTATGTGTCTATAAAATGAACCTTTTAATCCAGCAAAGCTTGTCACATTTTCAATTTCTGTGCTAAGTAAAACAACAAAAAGTAAATTAGTGTTGCATATGTAATGGACATTAGAATAAAGTCTGAGGGAAATTCTATTAAGCCCACTGCCTGGTTACCTCGTTCTTAACACAGGCATGCCTATTTCTAAAGCAAAGCCTTACATTTTCTCCAACAAAGGTTTGACGTTCACTAAAATGTCAGCTAAAGTTGCCAATAAATACTTACTCACGGCTGGTGACTAGGCAGGGAGGGGAGGTTTAGTTACACACATTTTCATTAGTACATATACCGAAGAAAAAAATCTTCTAGTACTTAGAAACCAAAGTCATGACGGCTGCCCAAAACTATTTGCACTGAGAGATGGGCAAAAAAAAAAAAAAAAGAAAAAGAAAAAAGTGAGTAATAGCAAGGGAGATATTTAAGGAAAGCAATGATTGAACTTTAAAAAAATACTGCAGACTCAAAATGCTGGCGGCAGACTGACTGCTATTTTAACCAAAGCTGCTGATTTCTGAGAGGTCTTCTGCTTTTACATATTTGCGTCTTGCAAATGTTGGGCGTTCTGGTGCTGAAATAGGTGTGGCTGACTCTGAAATCCAAGCTCACAGCAGTGCCTGTGGTCCGTGAACCAGTCCTGACAGGGCTGGCTAGTCAGAAGCAAAACTGGCTAGTTATGAAACTACCATAGTATATGCTTTATCTCCACCGCATTTAAAGGATTTACCTATCTATCCCGCTGCAGACCCACTCATTGAGTAAGAGCCAACAGCATATGATTGTGTTAATTAATCTGCTATTGTGAGCAAAAGAACAGCTGCAGTGGTCTCGTGGATACGTTGTCAAAAGAAAACAATGTAATGTTAAGCCTCTGACTGCATATTCTGTTACAAAGAAGGTTTATGAGAAGTTAAATTCATAAATCACAGATCATTTTTATAATAATAATAAATAATATCTGACCTTTAAAAGGAAGGTTTGAGTGTTCTTAATTTCAGCTTGAAATATGTTCTGATATATGATACCTAAGCTTTAACCCAATTCTTTGTTTTGAAAACAAACATTCCCCAGAAATGATGGGAAGGGGAAGGCGCTATAGAAATGACCTCTGACTGTACGAGATCCCTGCCATTGTAGTTCTAACAAAGATCAGAGCCCAAAATATCAAGTTAAAAGAAAAACTTGTTGGCATGCGTCCAATGTCTCCTATAATAAAAACGCAATTTCTAATACTATGCAGAAATGGAGAGAAAGGGTACATTCATTATGGGAAACACACATATTATTTACATGGGCTTTATCTTTCTTTATGCAGATAAGGCACAGAGAGCACTTTCTAATTAATATTCTGTGCCCCTCCATGATCCAACCTTCCCACCCCTACTCTCACCCAAAATGCAACCAGTACTCTGCCCACCCTGTGTACATCCAGCCCATTAGTGGGCAAGGCAGAGGAAAGTGAGTTGGACAAAGGGAAATAAAACCTTGCATTCTGGGGCTTAATCCAGGGCAATAAATGGTAGCAAAAGTCAGAAGGAAAACACAAGACTGATCAAGGACTATAAAGTTGAACTAGGGCTAACGAGATTTTTAAAGAATAATGTCTTGTATATCTTTGAAGAGCACTCATTAAAAAAAAAAAAAATTGGGCTCCCCAACAGACCTGGGAGAGGAGGCCCCTACACTTGGACACTGCAGCGCACTCCTATTCGGCTCAATCTAGGGGACACGGGAGGCTGACACTGAGATTTCCAGCACCTATCATTCATTCAAGAGAATTCTTCTTACTATATAGGCCTCAACAGTATCCAGTTTCCATTCTCCCCCGTTTTTAAATGAAAAATCCATTTGAGAGAGAAGACAAACCATCTGACTTCGGAATGCTGGGAGGGAGAGGGCAGGAGACACAGATGAAGTGGGTCTGATCTGTGCATCCCTTCCCTTTGTTCTGGGAGAGCGCAACAAAGAGAGGCTATTTTTAGCTACGATTGGCATTGTATTACCAGGTACGTGTATCGACCTGATAACAGGAGAGGGGCTCAGAGCTCCCCCCTCAACAAACACGACAGCGCCGTTTGCAGCAGGCGCTCACAAGCTGCAGGAAAGCAAACTTGGAAGAATGGTCTTAACCCAGAAAAATGTACTAGGCAGGAGCTGGGAGGCCTCCTGGCTTACTTTGCTCACCTTGTGCCATTGAAGGAACAATACCTCCAGAGTGCTATTCTTTCTGAAAGTTGCTTCTCTTAGAAGACATCTTAAAGAAGTGTATGGGGAGGAAAATTATTATGGGGAGGTAATTATCCAAAATACCCTGCCCCTTGAGCCAGGACGTGGCTGACCATTTATTCTCAGGAAGATAAGCATCATCACCTTTAAGCCACATCACCTGAGATTCTCTGAAACGCCCTGGTGGACGTTTAAGCCATAGGTGAACACTCTTCTGACTGGATGCTGCCTCTTTACCGGCCCCCGGGAGCCCAACGCCAAGGTCTCCAGCGCCGGCTCACTTCTGTTCCCTGCTAACGCCCCCAACCACAGTGCTGCTCCACAAGCAGCCGGACCATTAGTCACTGGGCTGGGGTGTCTGGCAAACAAAGTCTTCATTATGATCAACTTCCCCATTTTTTTCTTCCAAATCCAAATTTCTCACTTTAAAATTTAAAAGCCCTTCTTTTTCTTACACCAAAATAAAAACTCTTCAGTGGGCAACCCCGAATACTTGACATTTCCTGGTATTGTACCACAGCAAGAGACGCATCGACTTGGGGGACATGCTTAGGAGCGAGTGGCCTTTGGGTAACAATGGCGCCTTATTCCTGCTTTACAGGAAGACCATGTGGGAGGAGAAAGGAAACGCCCATGGCTGGCCAGCACAGAAGCTTCATCTCCGTTGTTCAAAGTTATCTGCTGGCAAGGGGGAGCCCACGGTGACCCTATAAAGTTGCCACACAAAGCAATTTTGAAACCAATGGTCCCAGTTCTGCTTCCATCGTGGGTTCAGCAAGGGATGTGACCACTGTTTCCCATCTGTAATGGAGACCTGTCCAATGATACAGATCCCTCCCAGAGAGGAAAGGGTCTGTACACAGTAAAATGCTACTGCTGCATATTTATGACTCTTCTATCCTGATGTAAGGAAACTTGCTTAATAGGATCTTCTCTCTAGTCACCCATTATCAAGAAAGGATGAACAAAAAGATTTAGGTTATTCAGCAACAACAACAACAAAAAAAAACTATCTGCTGGTCTAAGAAGCTGTTAACTTGGTTAAAAAGAAAAATCATCAGCAATGGCTTTTATTCGCCCATAATCAGGGTTGCTCTTGCTGGCTCACACACACACGTGAGCCATGTAGGAGTCTTATAAAACCTTCTAACTTAGTTAAAACACATTCAACATATGTACATAGGAGGGAAGATCTCAAGAGAAGCATGGGGGTTTGGGAGGCAAGTGGCCGGTCACAGAGCCCTAGAGAGCTTGTGAGACAGTTGGATTCTTTACCATCTGAGCCACAGGGGAAGCCCTTAAACATGATTAATATTATTTAAATATAAACTGTGATTTCCCTGGTGGTTCAGTCGGTAAAGAGTCTGCCTATAATGCGGGAAACCCAGGTTCAATGCCTGGGTTGGGAAGATCCCCTGGAGAAGGAAACGGCAAACTACTCCAGTATTCTTGCCTGGAGAATCCCATGAACAGAGAAGCCTGGTGGGCTACAGTCCATGGAGTCACAAAGAGTCAGACACAGCTGAGTGACTAACTTCCACTTTCAAATATAAACAAAAAAGAGATTCCATATAGTTTCATATTCCATGTTTCCTCTTAACATAATGTTACCATTATATTTTGAAGTTCCTCTTCAACACCTGATTGTTAAAGGCTATAGAACGCTATATCACATGGCTGTAACTTCCTTCATATTTCTGGGTTTGTTTTAGATTCTTTCTTTGTTGGAGCCCCCCACTCCCCATGAGAGATGGGCCTGGTCTTCCTTCATGTTTGGAAGTCAGTCTTGCTGCCACATTTTTTAGCAATCTCAGGTTCCGCAAGAGAAATTCAGCTTGGTTTTGAGGTTCTCTGCTCTGAGGGGGCTAGCCTGGGTGATACCTTGGGGAGGCTAGTATACACTGTCCTGACTTTCCATGATCTGTTTGTCAAGAAACCTTAGTGAGCATCCCTGACACTTAATGAGACTCAAATGCTGTGGCAACTGAAAGTAATAGATAAAACAAAGAACAACAATAATTCAACATAAGTTGAATTTAGGGTACAAGCCAGAGGCCCATCTCCAACAATAAAGACATATCTTGCTAAAAAACCATATTAGCAGCAAAGACAAGCCCTGGCCACTCCTTTCCTCCAAGGGGAGCCGGGAACTCACAGGCTGTACATCTGTAGCCCAGAGCCCCAGAGCTCGTGCCGGCACCAATTCCGTGCACACATCCCCACCCTGCCCTCTGCCTCTGCATTCTTCCTTTCAGACAGGGGTAGAGTGAACTCCATGTGGAAGTGTCTATGTGATTCCACGCTGGTAAGAGTCTGCTGAGACTCTTGGATTAAAAAAACAGCTAAATGATTTTCCTTTTTGTCTGAATCTTTAAAATTAATAAGGAGACTTCTCCATGTGGAATGAAAGAGATCACATCTCATCATGAAAGGACTAACGGAGAAAAAGAAAACACTTCCAAATTCCAGCGATCAGGAATTAATTCAAGAAGAGCCCCAAGGAGTAGCTGGGTATAATGGGCACTTTCCGGAGCTGGGCTGAGGGGAGTTCAGCCGCCATCCAGATCACACTGTGGGGGGCAGGCCTCTGAGAAGACTTTGAAGGCCGCTGATGTTGTCAAGACCAAGATTAAAACTAAAGGAGACACTCAAGGTGTGTGTTAGCTAACGTTCTACAGACCTATCTGGGACCAAGCCAGGGCTGTTCCACTGGAAGACCAGGGAGGTCAAGTGATATTCACCCAGACTGGGAAGGAATCTGTAAGTAGACATCAGATCCCATGAAGAAGAATTGAACAGGACTCTGCCGCAGACATACAAGAGATGTGACTGAAAACAGCTACCTGTGAGATGCCCAGCTCCCAGCAGAAGCCCTCAGTGCACTGGGTAATATTTCTGGAGCGAGTTGCATCCTGATATTTTAAGCTGAGAGTTTTATTGCTGCTGAAACCATACAGTTGAAAAGGAAATTGAACAGCCTTCTCTCTAAATCATCTGATTTATAGAAATTGAAATTGATTCATATAATTGGAGACCACTAATTATAGGAGTTGAAGAAGAAAGATTGTATGCCAAAGTTCTAATTGCTGAACTATCAAAGTTAGTCAAGATTTGTTTCAGGGAATGGGAAAAAATTGTCATTTTCAACAGAATGCCAGGGAATATGATCATTATGCTGGTTTACTATGATGTCTTTGGTCCTCATGTAAAACTCTCTAAGAACAAAACAGTAAGTCTGTCCTTCCTGAGAGTCACCAGAGGGTTGACTGTCCTGAACCTTTTTTATTATTAGAAAAGAAATGTCATGCATTATAAAATATGCGTGTGTGAGAGACAGAGAGAAACCAAGAAGACTCTACAGTTTTTGTGCCTAAAAGCCCCTCACAATAATCATTTCAGCATTTCTCTTCCAGCACTATCCTGTGCACGTCTTCTCATCTGTTCACACTCCTGGTCCATACTCAGTTCTGCTTCCTTCTTTTGTTCTTGTGCACAGTCCCGAAAACCATCATTTTAATTGACTGCGCAACTGTCCATCAAGGAGATCTGGTTCCATGGAACACCCCAATGCCATACATTTAGCTCAATTCCCATTTTAATTTTTGACATCTTAAATGATGCTATAATGAACATTTTCACGCATATAGCTTTTTCATACTTTGGATAAATTCCTTAAAATAGATCTTCAGAAGCAGAATTACTGGGTCAACGAGTTTAACATGTTATTACCCCTGATAGGTATTGACAAATTGTCTTCTACGGGGATGTCAACCATTTAGAAAGCCACCAGCATTACTGGAAGTCCTGATCCCCTGCATCCTCAGCAGCCAGGAGACTCGGCTTTAAATAATAGACCAAAAGTGGCAACTGATTATTTAAGTTTGTGATTTTTAAATACTAGGACAGATGACCTGTGTCCCTTATATTTAGTACTTTTATTTCCTCTTAGGCAAATTATCCATACTTGCCCTTTAGCTGAACCAATAAAATGTTTGTGGAGCATTTGGCCCAAGTGGACCAAGACCAGATAAGTGATTATAGAAAATGCAAATGCCAGGAGCAGACTGAGCCCCTCTCACTTTCCTGATGCATCAGTGTCCTGCCGACCACCCCATGATGAGAGCGTGCCTCTACTGGGCTGAGATGAACCCTCCAAGGCCATGGCTTCTTGGAGCTCATCTCCCCTCACCATGCCTTCTCTAGACTGGCAACATGATAAAAGAAGGTTTATAACTTCTTCTGGAATTCAGTTTTGCTAAGGAGGTAGACTAAATTAAGAAAAAAATCTGAGAAAGTGACATTCATTTGGAACAACTAAACAACACCAACAAATGCAAAGTAGTTTGATTTTGCACTCTTATAGCACTTTACAAAGTAATTAATCCTATAACAAAGAAGAGACACCACCCCCTTTTACCTGAGTTCCAGGAAAATAAAGAGCTGTTCCAAACACTGAGTTTCAGAGTCTTTGCTAAAGAGACCAAGAATAGACCCCTCCCCCCAAAAAAAAGAAAGAAAGGAGGGAGGGAGAGAAAAGAATAGAAAAGAAAGTCTACTGTTTGAAAACAAGGCATGCATGGGTCCTGCACAGAGGTGAGCCTTAAGAATGTCTAGAAGATGCCTTGAAGCAGCAAATCTACAAAGAAAGAAAGTGGATGAATGGTTTTCTAGGGTTGGGGGCAAAGGGGAGTAGAGGCTCACAGTTAAAGGGTACAGGGCTTCTTTCTTGGGTGATAAGAATGTTCTAAAATTGATTTTGGTGATGGTTTACAAGTCTGAGTACACTGAAAATCATTGAATTACATATATACTTTACATGAGTGAAATGTATGCAGTGTGAATTAAATAAAGCTATTACAAAAAATAAGCATCTAGAGGCTTAGATACTTAGATATTCTTGAGAGTCCCTTGGACTGCTAGGAGATCAAATCAGTCAATCCTAAAGGAAATCAAACCTGAATATTCTTTGGAGGGACTGATGCTGAAGTTCCAATACTTTGGCCACCTGATGTGAAGAGCCAACTCATTGGAAGAGACCCTGATGCTGGGAAAGATTGAAGGCAGGAGAAGAAGGGGACGACAGGGGACGAGGTGGTTGGATGGCATCACCGACTCAATGAACATGAGTTTGAGCAAGCTCTGGGAGATGGTGAAGGACAGGGAAGCCTGATGTGCTGCAGTCCAAGGGGTCGCAAAGAGTCAGACACGACTGGGTGACTGAGCAACAACAACATCTAAAGGCTTAGAGGAATGAGGGGATGTAATGAGGGAAAAGTGCAGGAGAATACTGTTAGCCAACAGAAAGAGAAAGAATGAGGAGCAACAGTTATGTGACATATTTAAGAACCAGAAAGAGAGGAAATAGCCTGCATAGCTGAATTTAGGTTTCTGCAACATTCATTCTACTTTCAACAAAGTACATGGAGTGTCTCCTGGGTGATTAGGTATGAAAAGAGAAAGATAACTGTGATGTGGTATGGAGGGTACACTGGATGTACTGTGGTGGGTGGATGGCTGGGTACCCCAGACATCACCCCAGGCATCGCCCTCAACCCCAAGTGAAGATGGCCTCCAAAGAAGTCTTCAAAGGGAGGTTGGAGTTAGCCAAGCAAAGAGATGGGGAAGCACTATTACAGGTAAAAGGGGTGAGCAGGCAAAGACCCTGAAAGATGAATGAATGTTCACTCACTGGAGATCAGAGAAGTCAGGCCAGCTGGAAGCCAGACTGGGGATAAAGGGAAGTGGCTGCAGAGACAGACCAGGGCTCCACCCCAAAGGCTCTCGTCAGACGGGGGCCTTTTTCTGGGGGACAATGGGAAACCCCTGAGTGGCTCTAGGCTGGGAATAAAGGGTGTGATCAGATTCTTGGGGTTTTGGTTTGGAGCTGGTTTGGACAGAGAGTAGGCTCCAAGAAGAAAGACCAGAGAGAGGCTCTGATTAAGAGGGAAAACCTTGGGGATGTGAAATAAGGCCTTGTTGTGGAGACTGTGGGGTTCATTCAAGAGTTCTTTAAGAAGTGGAAGCACAGGACCCATGGGGGTTCGGGAGGGAGGTATCATGGCTATCTCCTGGGCTTCTGACAGCCGACAGGTGGGTAAGGTACTGTTCACCAAGCCAAGGGCATAGGAGGAGGGGCCCGTTTGGGGATGGGGTGTTTGGGATCTGCTGAGAGTGAGGGGCAGGGGAAGTAGGAGGGAGTTGGCCCTGTCTGGAGACCCTGGAGTAGGTCCTGTCTGGGCTCTGAAGCATTTCACAGAGGGAAGCAGGCCATGTCCTCCTGGAGGCCAGCTGACCTCACCCCATATTCTGGCACCCTGGGACCCCCAAGCATGGCAGAGACAACCCAGAGAGGAGGAGGGATATGCGAGGGACACAGAGATGCCCTCAAAGAAGAGGGTAGTCCACAAGGTCACCGGTCCAGGGCTGGACATAGGACAAACACAGCACACTGACCTGAGCCTCACGGTCAGGTCAGGGCTGAAATCTTCAGGATGCGAGGCAGACACAGGGCCTTCCCTGCCCTGGAGAACAGACCGAGTCCAAACAGTGAAGGAGGGGTCTCCCCATCCCTTCACAGTGCTCATATGCACCAGGGAAAGCACAGAGGGGAGTCGTGGGGGAGCCTGAAGCAAGAGGTGCAGAAACGGTGGCTTTGCCACAGGCCACCCAGGAGATGGGAGAAATAGGTGGCTTACTCTGTACTCAAAATTTCCAGTTCAACCGGTCAGGAGGCTGGAGAAAGGACTAATTGGAACTTTCACTCTCTTGACTACCCAATCAACCTATTATCTGGCCAAACAGCTGGGCATCAGACATTGACTATCATCACTGTCGTCTTCATTCACGGACAAGATTTTGGCCTAACTTGATGATAAGTTCATTTTCCAGACTGTGGAGAATATAATTAGGGGATTTTATTTTTTTTACTCTGGATTTAGTTCTAACTAATGAGGAGGAACTAGTTAAAGTAGAAAAGACAAGAATCCTGGCCAACTACAATTATGTCATCTTAAGGTTCCCAATTCACTGGGTAGAGTAGGTAGGCTGAGGAGGACAAGATCACGGGGATGGGGCAGAGTTGGAGTAAGACGCACATGATTTCAAATCCAGGCTCCAGCCCTTCCTGCACAACACTGGAGGAGTTACTTAACATCACTGAACCTCAGACGCCCCTGAATCCCTGGAGAATAAAGTCAGTACCTATAAGACATTATAAAGGCTAAGCCCACTTAACAAGTTAGCATACTGAATGACATTTGTTCAAAAAAACTCAATAAATGTTTATAAGTCATCCTTAACCAACATGTATTCTGAATTTTAGGATGTCAGAGTTCAAAACACTTGGAGTAAAGAGATGTAGAATTCCAGGGCATGAGAGGCTAGGCAAGCAGATGGCTCAGTAAAAGATAAGGATGCTCTCAAACATGCCATGAAGCCTGTGTAACCAGAAAGGTCCCAGTGAGGGAGGAGAAGGCATCATCTAAGGAAGCCAGTATGATCTTCAAAGATAGATTTGCAAAGAACAGCGTGGCTTACACACCCATATATATGTGCATGTACACATATTCATGTACATTCACACACATGCATATACACGTAAATGTACACATACACATATTTACACACATACACATATATTTGTAGGTGCTGGAACAGTGGCTGCACGGAGCTCAAGTGACTGTGAGGAGATACCCCACATCCAAGAATAAAGGAGAAGCCCCAGCAAGACCGGAGGAGGGACGGAATCACATTTAGAATCAAACCTCATAGCCACCAGAAATGCTCAGAGGGCTCAAACATACCTCATGCACACCAGGACTCGGAGACCCTACAGAGACTGAGACAGAACTGTGTCTCAGCATCTCCTGGGGAGGAAACGGTCAGCAGTGGACTGCCAGAGGGACAAGGGCTCTGGGTGCAGCAGACCTGGGTACGGCACAAGCCCTCTGGGAGGAGGTTGCCATTAACCCCTCCATAGAGCCACCAGAGCTTACACAGGACTGGGGAAACAGACTCTTGGTGGGCACAAACAAAGCCTTGTGTACGCCAGGCCCCAGGAGAAAGGAGCAGGGACCCCACAAGAGACTGACCCAGACTTGCCCGTGAGTGTCCAGGAGTCTCCGGGGGAGGCGTGGGTCAGTGGTGGCCTGCTGCAGGGCTGGGGGCACCGAGTGTAGCAGTGCATGCGTGGGACCTTTTGAAGGAGGTCCCCACTATCTTTATTACTTCCACCATAGTTTGGCCCTGGTGGCTCAGGGGCTAAAGCGTCTGCCTGCAGTGCAGGAGACCTGGGTTGGATCCCTGGGTCGGGAAGATCCCCTGGAGAAGGAAATGGCAACCCACTCCAGTATTCTTGCCTGGAGAATCCCATGGAGGGAGGAGCCTGGTAGGCTACAGTCCATGGGGTCGCCAAGAGTCAGACAGACTAAGCAACTTTACTTTCACTTTCAAATAACAGAGAGGGAACACAGCTCCACCCATCAACAGAAAATTGGATTAAAGATTTACTGAACATGGCCCTGCCCAGAGACCCAATTTCCCCCTCAGTCAGTCTCTCCCATCAGGAAGCTTCCATAAGCCTCTTACCCTTCTCCATAAGATGACTGGAAATCACAATCACAGGAAACTAACCAATCTGATCACATGGGCCACAGCCTTGTCTAACTCAATGAAACTATGAGCCATGCCATGTAGAGCCACCCAAGACGAACAGGTCATGGTGGAGAGTTCTGACAAAACGTGGTCCACTTGAGAAGGGAATGGCAAACCCCTTCAGTATTCTTGCCTTGAGAACCCCATGAACAGTATAAAAAGGTAAAAAGATAGGACACTGAAAGATGAACTCCCCAGGTCAGTAGGTGCCCAATATGCTACTGGAGATCAGTGGAGAAATAACTCCAGAAAGAATGAAGAGAGGGAGTCAAAGAAAAAACAACACCCAGTTGTGGATATGACTGGTGATGGAAGTAAAATCCAATGCTGTAAAGAGCAATATTACATAGAACTTGGAATGTTGGGTCCATGAATCAAGGCAAATTGGTAGTGGTCAAACAGGAGATGGCAAGACTGAACATCGACATTTTAGGAATCAGCAAACTAAAATTGACTGGAATGGGTGAATTTAACTCAGATGACCATTTTATCTATGACTGTGGACAAGAATCCCTTAGAAGAAATGGCGTAGTCATCATAGTCAACAAAAGAGTCCAAAATGCAGTACTTGGATGCAGTCTCAAAAATGACAGAATGATCTCTGTTCGTTTCTAAGGCAAATCATTTAATATTACAGTAATCCAAGTCTATGCCCTGAACAGTAATGCTGAAGAAGCTGAAGTTGAACGGTTCTATGAAGACCTACAAAGCCTTCTAGAACTAACACCCAAAAAAGATGTCCTTTTCATTATAGGAGACTGGAATGCAAAAGTAGGGAGTCAAGAAATACCTGGAGGAACAGGCAAGTTTGGCCTTGGAGTACAGAATGAAGCAGAGCAAAGGGTAACAGAGTTTTGACAAGAGAACGCACTGGTCACAGCAAACACCCTCTTCCAACAACACAAGAGAAGACTTCACATGGACACCACCAGATGGTCAACACTGAAATCAGATTGATTATATTATTTCCAGGCAAACATGGAGAAGCTCTATACAGTCAGCAAAAACAAGACCGGGAGCTGACTGTGGCTCAGATCATGAATGCCTTATTGCCAAATTCAGACTTAAATTGAAGAAAGTAGGGAAAACCACTAGACCATTCAGGTATGACCTAAATCAAATCCCTTACAATTATCCAGTGGAAATGAGAAATAGATTCAAGGGATTAGATCTGATAGACAGAGTGCCTGAAGAACTATGGATGGAGGTTCCTGACATTGTACAGGAGACAGGGATCAAGACCATCCCCAAGGAAAAGAAATGCAAAAAGGCAAAATGGTTGTGTGAAGAGGCCTTACAAATAGCTGTGAATAGAAGAGAAGTGAAAGGCAAAGGAGAAAAGGAGAGATATACCCATTTGAATGCAGAGCTCCAAAGAATAGCAAGGAGAGATAAGAAAGCCCTCCATGGTGATTAATGCAAAGAAATAGAGGAAAACAATAGAGTGGGAAGGTCTAGAGATCTCTTCAAGAAAATCAGAGATACCAAGAGAACATTTCATGCAAAGATGTGCACAATAAAGGACAGAAATGGTATGGACCTAACAGAAGCAGAAGATATTAAGAAGAGGTGACAAGAATACACAGAAGAACTATACAAAAAAGATCTTCATGACCCAGATAACCACGATGGTGTGATCACCAACCTAGAGCCAGACATCCTGGAATGTGAGGTCAAGTGGGCCATAGGAAGCAT
Source organism: Dama dama (assembly GCF_033118175.1). NCBI lineage: Eukaryota > Metazoa > Chordata > Mammalia > Artiodactyla > Cervidae > Dama > Dama dama. The sequence goes on along the minus strand of NC_083684.1, from coordinate 45,944,291 downwards.
CATTACAAACAAAGCTAGTAGAGGTGATGGAATTCTAGTTAAGCTATTTCAAATCCTAAAAGATGATGCTATGAAAGTATTACACTCAATATGCCAGCAAATTTGGAAAACTCAGCAGTGGCCATAGGACTGGAAAAGGTCAGTTTTCATTCCAATCCCAAAGAAAGGAAATGCCAAAGAATGTTCAAACTACCACACAATTGCACTCATCTCCCATGCAAGTGAAGTAATGCTCAAAATTCTCCAAGCCAGGCTTCAACAGTACAGCAACTGTGAACTTCCAGATGTTCAATCTGGTTTTAGAAAAGGCAGAGGAGCCACAGATAAATTGCCAACATCTGTTGGATCATCAAAAAAGCAAGAGAGTTCCAGAAAAATATCTACTTCTGCTTTATTGACTATGCCAAAGCCTTTGACTGTGTGGACCACAACAAACTCTGGAAAGTTCTTAAAGAGATGGGGATACCAGAGCACCTGACCTGCCTCTTGAGAAATCTGTATGTAGGTCAGGAAACAACAGTTAGAGCTGGATATGGAACAACAGACTGGTTCCAAATAGGAAAAGACGTACGCAAGGCTGTATATTGTCACCCTGCTTATTTAACTTATATGCAGAGTACATCATGAGAAACACTGGGCTGGATGAATCAAGATTGCCAGGAGAAATATCAATAACCTCAGATATGCAGATGACACTACCCTTATAGCAGACAGCAAAGAAGAACTAAAGAGCTTCTTGATGAAAGCAAAAGAGGAGAGTGAAAAAGTTGGCTTAAAACTCAACAGACAGAAAACTTAGATCATGGCATCTGGTCCCACCACTTCATGGCAAATAGATGGGGAAACAGTGGAAATAGTAACAGACTTTATTCTTTTGGGCTCCAAAAACACTGCAGATGGTGACTGCAGCCATGAAATTAAAAGACACTCCTTGGAAGAAAAGTTATGACCAACATAGACAGCATATTAAAAAGCAAAGGCATTACTTTGCCAACAAAGGTCCATCTAGTCAAAGCTATGGTTTTTCCAGTAGTCATGTATGTATGTGAGAGCTGGACTATAAAGAAAGCTGAGTGCCAAAGAACTGATGCTTTTGAACAGTGGTGCTGGAGAAGACTCTTGAGAGTCTTCTTTGGACTGCAAGGAAATCCAACCAGTCCATCCTAAAGGAAATCAGTCCTGGGTGTTCATTGGAAGGACTGATGTTGAAGCTGAAACTCCAATACTTTGGCCACCTGATGCAAAGAACTTACTCATTTGAAAAGACCCTGATGCTGGGAAAGATTGAAGGCAGGAAGAGAAAGGGACGACAGAGGATGAGATGGTTGGATGGTATCACCGACTCAATGGACATGAGTTTGAGTAAACTCCAGGAGTTGGCAATGGACAAGGAGGCATGGTGTGCTGCAGTCCATGGGGTCGCAAAAAGTCAGACAGGACTGAGCGACTGAACTGAACTGATACATATTTGTTGAGTGAATCAAGTAATTGACTGATGATTTGGATAAAATACGAGAAGAGGAAGGAACATGTTATCAGGGAATATTAGACATAAGTGGCTGGGACTTGCAATGACCTTCTCTTTGGCAAAGGCTAAGGGAGTCAAAACATTATTAAGGATATCCAAAAAAATCCCTCTTAAAAAGCTCAATTCAGAGCAAGAAACAGGCAGAGGAAGGAACTGTAGATCTGCTGTAAGGAGCGATGACACCAAGTCAAGCAACTGATGGGAGAAGACAGGATTGTTTATGTCTGCTCAGCAACAAGAAGGTCCTAAGGCTAGAAGAGGGACTCGTTGACCAAAAGGAGCCTGAGACAGGTAAAAGATCTTCAGAGAGACCCTGTGTGCTTGGCCAGAATTCCCATCTCCAGGCTCTGGTAATTCCACACTGTGGTAGTGAAAGAGCTTGTAAAGCAAGTGCTGAATGCTTTGGTGGTGATATTTGAGGAACTGTGGAGAAGGGGAAGCTAAACCCTTCAGGTCACGGACAATTGATCCCAAGTAGGATTTTAGCCTAGATGTTACTCTTTGAAAGCAGTTGGGGAAAACCAAGAAGAGGGAATGGCAACCCCCGGAGCCCAGTGTGGGTGCCGGAGACCAGCTGCGTCAGCCCAGCCCACAGGCGGGCAGGACAGAGAGCTGCATGAGACACGGGGCATCTGCATTTCTGCAGGGCATTCTGATTTCCATGGGGGATAAAGGGGAGAAATGTGAGCCTGAGCAAGAAACAGACGTGGCTAAGTGGCTGGATAACCAGCCATGCCAAACGGTGCAGAGTAACGAGACATCCTGAAGGCACCGTGAAGAGCCCTGGGTGATGAGCAGGGCTGCACTGTGGACTGTTTTACCCATGATCTGGACAGAAACCCAGGATGTGTGAGTAGCACAAGCGCAGGTGGCCAGTGCTGGGCAAGTGGGGTGCTGGGCACGACACACCCTGAATGAAGACGAGACGCTCTGAAAGCACCCTGATCACTAAGCGAAGGGACTAAACTGAGTGATCCATTAAGCAGTTGCTGGTCTTTTTCACACCCGGTCTGTAGTAGAGACGGCTGCCAACCAACCATCCGTGTCTCCTTCCCCACAAGGAATGGTTGCCAGAAGTGAAACCCCAGCCAGGGACATGTCCCAGGCTCACCAGCCAGCTGGGATCATGTGACCGAGTTGCAGCCAATGGAATCTGCACAAAGTACCCCATCTGCAAGTCTACCCATCACCCCCTACCTGTCCTCCTATCAGTCCCCCCTTTCCCGACAGCAGATTTCAATGCCCTTCATGATCTTGGAACCCACATACTAGAAGTGCTGAGAGTCCACTGGTCCCTAAATGAAAGCTGCTTACATCCAACACTGGTTGGATTTTCTGTGAGAAAACACATAAACCATTGTGTCCTGACACTATAACTTTAAGAAATATCAACAACATCAGCCAGCGCTATCCTAACTAGTAACAGGGTCCAAACCCCAGAGCATCAATATAGGAGTCAGGAGAGGACAGGGATTTAGCCCCATCCCTGAGAAGGACTTTGGGGATCAGCCAGGGAAAAGCTACTCAAGGGCAACAGAGAATCAGTGGTCCCAGACAAGCAAATCCAGCCTCAGAAACAGGGCAACAAAAACAGGAGGGGATTTGCCATACCAACAGGCCATATGCACTCAGCACACAGGATCGGACCAGTGAGGAATAAGATGGTAGGCAGGGCTCAAAGCTAGAGGATATTTGTCTCCTGGCCCTGGGAGAGCCAGACCTGGGAAGCCTAAGACCAGAGTTGGGGAGCAGGTTTCAGGACAATTAAAAAAAAAAAAAAAAAACACAGTAAGAAAGAGAATGTTTCCTGAGTGCCTGACTTAGAGAAGGAGGACCAGGACCATTCATTGGCACAACAGCTATGGGAGGAAGGCGTATTCCTCCCCAGGGTGCACATGCGGAGGTGGAGAGTCCAGTCCAGCTGCTGCTGTGTGCACAGTGGGGGCTTCCCCAGACCTTTCTCAGGCCTGGGGGCTGAGGTGGTGAGTGGCCTACCAGGAGCGTGCCAGCAGGCAAGAAACCGTGGCTGCTCAAATGAGAGTGGGCAGAGTTAGACCACAAGACCCTCCCAACCTTGAACCCTCTGCCCAGGAGCAGACAGGAAGTTTAGATTAAATCAGCCAAAATGACTTCATAGCATATATTTCCTAATATCTGATTTTCAGGGTCAAACTTTCTCCTGGGGGAAAAGAAAACACCAAAGGATTATCCACAAACCAGCTCGTGGGACATGATCAGTCAGCACACAGACCCACACACTCTGACCTCCTCCTTCAGCCCTTCTGAGGTCTGGAAAGTGGGTGCAAGGAAGTCAGCACGGAGAAGCCACACAGAGGTTTTCTTTCTTTTTTTAAATAAAGAATGGCTATTTTTATTCAGGGCTAGAGGAAATACACAGGTTTTTATTTCTACAGAGTAAAAGAATTCTATCTCCTGACCTAAGTCTCCTGCAACAATAGAAGATCCCTGAGACAAAGGAAAAGAACATTTTTCACAAATTCTAGACGATGATAACTACCATGAGTCTCCACTTCACTTAAGTCCTTTCATTCATCAGCTAAACTCGAGAGTCTGCAGCTATTGTGCCTGACTCTGCATCCTCGGCAAAGCAGAGTAAGGAGGGCTCAGTCTCCGGTGGGGAGAGACTCGGCCACCGGCAGTGCGAGCCCTCTGCCCTAGCACTCCAAACAAATTACCAGGTTGTCTAGAAAGTAGCAGGAACCAACTGCTGCAGGAAAAGCCTGCTTTCTTCAAGTCATAAAACAGAGCAATTCTACTAAAGGAAGATTCATTTGAAAGGAAGCCAAAAGATCTTTTTTCACGCCTTGGGTGGTTGCTATTATATAAATGCATGCATGTTCTATCACTTTGCAGAGCGTCACTCAACACACTTGTTCTATCAGTACTTATCACCATATTATTATATCACAAACATCCTGTCTCATGAACCGCTCCAGGCATTGGACTACCCAAGCAGATGAGACAGACACAATTCCTGCCCTCATGAAGCTCACAAGTCTAGTGGGGAGACAAGATAATATGCTAAAAAAAAAAAAAAAAACCATAAATAAGACAATTTCAAATAATTACACATATAAGAGTGATGGAATGGTTAGGAACCACCAGTGGAGTGTGGACCACAGAGGAGGTGAGCTTCGACCTTGGGTGAGTGGTCATAGAAAAGCGGAGAAGGATGGAATTTTATGCAGAGAGAACAGAAGGGCAAAGCCCCAGGGAAGGTCCACACTGGAGTGTTTTGAAGAGCGCTAAGCAGACCAGCATAGCTGGAGTGTAGTTTGTGAGAGGAGAGCTGTGGGACCTGAAGTCCCAGAGGCAGGCAAGGCAGAGGAAGAAGTTGGCAGGACTGCAGGAAGCCACTGCAGTCTCTGAGACATTCTTCCCTCCTCTCCGGGGGTTGAAGGAACCATTAAGAGAACAGAGACCCAAGTGGTTTGGCCCCCATTCCCACTGTGTCCCCTGTCTTCAACCACAGGGGCAAGGAGCCACAGAGAGATTCCGTATTCCTACTTCTTGTTAGATTTAAAGTCAGTCCAATTGAATAATCTCAAAAAGATACTTTATTCTTTGTAAGGCAATATTCCTTCCAGAACAATCAATGTTGAACAGTTTGACATTTATTGCTACCCATCAGAGGCCGATTCTCATTGAATTGTATGCAGTATGTGTCCACAACTTAGTGACATTCTCCCACTTAGGTAAATCCATGTGCACCATTGCAGATAAATTAAACCACCTACAATTGTTTATCTACTGGAAAAAAAAAATCCTAAATGGAAAACTAGGATCTCCTAAATTCCATTTTTCTCATTCCAAGAACACATTCAGCTCCCATTTGGAAAAAGGGGAGGGGAGAGTCACCACAGAAGGAAGGAAGCAGTGGGTGCCTCGGGCCCATCTCTGCAAACCCCAGGAAGGAAGGGTCTGAGATCTCCAGGAGCCACACTCCTCTCCAACACATGGGAAAGACCCACAAACTCAGTAAGCGCCTAGGAGGATCCAGGAAGATTCTATCCCTGTCCTCATAGGGCTCGCAGTTCAGAATAAAACCACCAAACGAACTTCACTATAAAGTGACAAGCCTCTAGGAAAATTTCAGACAAGAAAGCAGAGAGTTCTAAGCCTCTCCAAGAGTGGCCACAGCCCCAGAGATGCTTCTCAGGATGTGGGCAGGATTTGCACACGGCAAGATGGCAAAGAATGCAGTCCACAGGAAGGGGATCCCATCAAAAGTGCAGCTGGGCCATGCTGGGGATCCAGGTGGGGTTTGGGTCAGCCAAGGTTTGGGGATCAAGCAAGAAGGAGCTGGGCAGCCTGGGGAAGGGGAGGCTGTAGCAACCCCACCTCTCCAGAGCTACCCTGGTGGCTGCGGGATGCATACAGGATTCCCACTGTGTCACTGACCAAGACAACAAAAGGAAGGGAAGCAAAGGGCAATAACCTGTGTCTGCCAGTGGCGGAAAGCCTATAAAAGTAAACAGTATCGTGGCATATCCGTTCCATGATCATGCTACAGTGACAGGAAAGGAGCAAGTCAGGGCTCAGTCATAACACAAGGTGACCTTTAAGCCACATCACTGGAAGAAAAAGGCAGGTTGCAGGATGTCAGGAGGGTACCATTTACGGTGAGGAAAAGAAAGGAAGGGAGGGTGGGAGGAAGAGAATGAGGGGGGCAATGGGGAGAGAAGGGGCAGGGGAGAAGATAAATGGCAGGGGGCTGAGACCACTTGGGGGACAATAGAGACAACCCAGAAAGGGAGAGGTGACAAAAAACACAGCCTCTCTATAATGTAGTATAATTTAATCATTCACTTGGTTTTAAAAACTCAGCCACTGTCCACTGTCTGCATATTTTGGTAATGATGACTAATGATGAATCTAGAATAGTGATTAATAAAAAATGATCTGCTCCTGTACTCCCTCTGATTGTAAATATCAACCTTAATTAATAGTAATCAATGTTAGCAGTAAGAGAAAATCCAAACTGCTTTAATGCACCACTTCAGGGGCTTCATGTAATATCCTCTCCTGGCAGCACACTGGCGCTTTGAAGGGCTGACTGATGGAGGGAGAGGGAAGGGCAAAGAGAAGTTCTCCCAGGACCAGTCCAAGCCATTGCCCAGGGCTTTGGAGCCATGTCTCAGTGGTGTGAGGGGTCAGGGGAAAGGAGGTCTGTGAGGAACCAGGACACATAAAACAACGTGGAACCCCACATACTACTCCCGGCATAGCCCCACCACAAACCTCAACTGTTTCACACACACACAGCCCAAGACTCCCAGTGCCTGCAGGATAAAGTCCTCCCCCAGCATCCAAGTCCCTCTGCAACTGGGCCCTAGTTTCCCTTTCCAGAGTCACCTCCTCGGGTCCCCACCACATTCCCAGCCAGATGGGGTGGCTGTCCTCGGCACACACGTCACTGTGGCCCCTGCTCTGCCTTCTTCCCCAATGCCTCCTCCTCTCCAGTCTCCATCCATCTTTTAATGCATATTTAATAGCAACTCCTATGAGCCAGAAACGTGATCTAATATCTAACTCTTAACAGCCTTACAAACTAGAAACGCGCATTTCCCATTTTACAGATGGGATATTTGAGGTTCAGAGGTTCTGTGTTCCAGGTCACATAAGCTGATACTTGTTGGAATTGGGATCTGGACCTCAATCTGTCTGGTCCCATGGATCCCTTTCTAAGGAGAAACAGACAGTGGCAGAAACCTAGGTATCATCAAGGAAGAATGGGCACCAGTGACCGTGGGTTAATTTTCTGGGACGGGAAGCACTGTAGACAGGGATGGACAGAAAGGCTTCTCAGAGAAAGTGGCACTTGAACCAAGGCTCAAAACAGACTTGCTAGTGGACAGTGACGTCAGGACACATCACAGGCACTTGCTAAACACGAGTATAGGAAGTGCCTGCAAAGGCGGGGGACTGGGACCACACGGCCATTCCAGAAACTGCGAACAGCCCCACATCGCTGCCAGCTATCCTCTGAGGCTAGGGTGAAGAGTCTGACAGGCAAAGAGGAGGAGAAAGATCTATTTGTGAAGATTTCATGCTAGTCCAGTAGAAAGATAAGGGCATGGACTAGAATTGTCCATTTGATCTTATCGATAGAAAAAAAAAAAAAAGGATGAATTTCCCCAAGTCACCTGTGCCTGGAGGTGCATTTATCCATCACTATGCCAGCAACTCCGTTCTCACACAGAGACGCCTCCATCACGTGAGAACCCAGCCATTTATTAATTTTTGCAACAAGTACTCAACTTCATTACTCACTTTCGAGATCGCACACCATGTTTACATAATCTTTCTCGGGCTACAGGAGCCGTGCAGCAATATCCCCGGGCAGCCGCCACGGTGAGATACCGGGTATAGTTAGGGATGGCAACGTTACAAGCTTGCACGGCAATGTAATTACACAGATCCGACTTGCCACCCTTCTCTTCTGCAGGTACTCCTGGAATGCAGTGTCAAAATCTGCATGCAAGATGCTGACCAATAATGTACTTTTTAACTTACCACGGCAAATAAAACTCCATGCCATATGGCTGATTAGAAATACTCTCTCCTTCTCTAAACAGCTGGGTGAGTAACAGCAAGGAGGAGCCGGTTGGCAGCTGTATGCTCATTGCTGCACTGATGCTGTGGCAAGGGGCCTGCGCCTCCACAGGTATGCACCCGAGAAGAGGCGTGCCCCCCTCTCCGATGAGAAAGCGGCCGGGAGAGGGGCTGCCATCGTCAGGGGCATCCCTCCACCGGGGCCCCCCAGTTTGCCCAGCAGAAACAGGATCATTTTGCATTTCATTTTGTAAATAAAATATCCTAAGAGCTTCTAGGGGAAAAGTGCTACTCTGCACACTGAGAAAATTGGTAAAAAAAAAAAAAGTAAAAGCAACATATTTTTGAAACCATCATGGAGCTGCTCTGTTCATTACTAATTGCTATCTGAGGCACACCCCTGACCATCCTCTCTCTGCCAGGCAGAGCTGGGAGGTTCCCCCACAGGTGGCTCAGCAGAAACTCTGCAGACACCTGTAATGCGCTGACATGCTCTGTCCACGCGGTGATACGCACACCACCCTGAGTGTTTCTGACCCTCCCCAGCCCTCTGCCTCCTTCAACGGCTCAGGGATAAGACACCACAGTACTAGGCTCCTCCTCCTGTGCCCACAGGCCTTCAAACAGCACGGCCTTCATGAGACCACAGAGGTCACACACGGAGTGTGCCGAGAAGGAGTTAAATTAAACTTGGATTTAATGTTCCACCATCATAATCTTGAAATTCTTAGTAATGTCAAACAAGGGGCTCCACCTTTCCATTTTGCACTGAGTCCTGTAGGTTATGTAGCCGGTCCTGGCTACCTTTCAAAGGGGCATGGCTTTATAGGGGCCAAATCCACCGGACAAGACCTCAGCCAGTGGGCCAAGGTCAACATCAACAGTAATAAGTCAGACTGACAGCAGGTGTCCTTGATACAATGTGATGAGGGCACTTTACCTCTGGGGTCTTCCTTCCAAGAGCCCTAAATTTCAGTCTAACCCTGAAAGAAACATCAGGCAAACCCAAATTGAAGGATAGCCTATAAAATACCTGATCAGTCCTCCTCAAAACTGTCACAGTCACCAAAAACAAGGAAAATTTGAGAGGCTCTCATGGCCAAAAGGTACCTAAGGGGTCATGACAACTAGTGTCAACAGCGGGGAAAGTTGTAGGGATCAGGAGGTATGTGGAAAGTCTGTACTTTCCACTCGATTTTGTTGTGAACTTAAATTGCTTCAAAAGACAAAGTTTATTAAAAAAAATCTAAACGTAACATGGAATCATTGATGCCATCCGGGCACGGAATAAAAACATTAGGTAAGAACTAAGGAAATCCAAATAAAGTACGGACTTCAGCTAATGACAATGGACAGAGATGGGTTCATTCCTTGGGACAAATGGACCCTAGTGACGTTGGCAATGGGGAAAGTTGGTGTGGAGAACACGGGAACCTACTTTCTAGGTTATCCTTGCAAGTTTTCTATAAACCTAACACTACTTTAAAACAGAAAGTTTACTGTGCTCTGCCTAGCTGCATCCAACTATTTGCAGCCCTGTGGACTATAGCCTGTCAGGTTCCTCTGTCCACTGGGATTCTCCAGGCAGGAATACCACAGTGGATTGCCATGCCCTCCTCCAGGAAATCCCAACCCGGGGATCAAATCCAAAACTCCGGCATTGCAGGTGGATTCTTTACCATATGAGCCAACAGGGAAGCCCAAGAATGCTGGATTGGGTAGACTATCCCTTCTCCAGAAGGATCTTCCTGACCCAGGAATTGAACCAGGGTCTCCTGCATTGTAGGCAGATTCTTCATCAGCTGAGCTATGGAGGAAGCCCAAAAAGTTTATTACCCACCCCCCAAAGAAAGAGTGCAGTTGAAGTTGTTTCAATGGGTCAGCAGGAGGGAGGCTGGAGGACAGGTTGCAGACCACCTCTCCCCCTCTTTACGGCTTGTACTGCCCCCTCAGACCCCCTCATCCACTGCTTATCTGGGACGGGGACGTGGAGGGAAGCTCTAAATGGCAACACTCTGTAAACATGACTTTAACTAGTTCGGTACATTTTAAGAATTACATCTCTCCCCTGGGGACCACTGGGTGCTATTGAATTCTCTGGCTGTTTTCCCATCAGCTAAACACTGTGTGTCTAGCAGTAAAGAACATGTGGGGAAGATTCAAGGCAGGATGGGGACAGTCTGAGAAAAGCAGAACCTGCTCAGTCCCATTTGTAACCTGCACTGAAATTCCAAAGCAGCCACTGTCTGTCTCCGGCATCCTTGTTCCCCAAGGAGCCCTCTCCCATCCCCATGTGAGGGCCGAGGGAGCTGTGAGCAGGGCTGAGCATCCCTAGAGGAGCAGGACTCCAGGTGTGGAATGGGTACACCTGCCCTTGGCTGCTTTTCATCCCCCTTGGGGACCTGCCTCCATCCGCCAAGGACTGTCAGTTACCCCACAAGCAGAGGAGGCGCTAGCTGGACTGGCCTGTCATGTTCCCATGAGGACATTCTACCTGTGAACCACTGGGCAAGCTCACAGCATGCTGGAGTCTCCTCTCATTTTCTTTTCTCTTATGTTTCTGTTTAAAGAACTGGCGTGATCAACAACACCGCTTTGGGGAGGGAGGCATCAGTGAAGAGGTTCTAGAGACCGGATTTTTGTCCCCCCAAACTCATATACAGAAATCCTAAGCTCCAATGTGATAGTCTCGGGAGATGCCTAGGTCATGGGGGTGGAGCTGCATGAACGGGATTAGGCACCCTATTAAAGAGACCCCAGAGCATGCCTCGCCTTCACTATGGGAACCGCATCCTGATCAGACACTGAATCTGTTGGCACCTGATCTTAGACTTCCAGCCTCAGAACCGTGAGAGAGACAATGACTCTGTGTATGCACCAGTCTATGGAAAGCTGTGACGGCAGCCGGAGCAGACTGGGATGGGAGGTAACACTCACTGCGGGAAGCGAGTCCACAGCAGCCCGCCCGTAGCCCTGTCATGGGTATCTGTGTCTCCCAGGCTCCAGCTCAGGAACAAGACCCCAGGAGGCCCAGGGAGACCTCGCTTTTATGGGGCAGGTTTAAAGCTGCCTCACCTGGCCTCCCCATGTCCTCAGCTGAGAGCTGACTAAGTGGAATTCTGCCTGCATCCCCTTGAACCTTCAAGCCAAGGTATCCTTGTCTTCCTCCTCCCCTTCACACCCTCGCCCTCGGCCCCCTGGTGGATCTGAGCGTTCAGCATCTGTCCTGCCCAAAATTCAGGTCCCCTCCACCGCCAGGACCCCCAGGGCCCTGCTCCACTCCCTGCCTGTCTACAACGTCCCACCTCTCTCCAGCACCCCAGCTTCCCTCCCAAGACCATCTTCTCCATTCCATGTCTTGCTGGCCCCTTCCCACTCCCACTCCCTCCAGCAAGAAGCCCAAGAAGCTGTCGGCCTTTACGGACCATGTTGGGTCCACACCACACAAGGCAACCCCAGTTTAGGACTCACTGGGCAAGGGTGGAGGGGTGTGTGCCCTGAAGCACCCCACAAGGGCCAGGTGGCACAGGGTATCCTGCTAAGTTGGAGAGTCTGCCTGCAGTCAGCCTGATGAGTCAAGGCCCTTCCCAGGCACAGGTCCGGCCATGGCCTGGCTGTCCCCTGCTCCTTCCCTTAGACCCCAAGTCAGTCACTGCACTTCCCTATGCCTCCCCAGATCCCCACGTCCTCATCTTTGCCCTACTGTCAGCACCAACCCAGGCCATGTTCGCAGGTGAGACAAGGATTCTACTCCAAAAGGGCACAGGACAAGCTTTGCGGAGAATGCTGAACCATGCTGGACCACACTGGCTGTCTTCTGGAATTCTGGCTTCCGCCAAAACCAGGCAGCACTCTTGGTTTGGGGCAGCTTGCCATGGAGCTGTGGCCATGTGTGTGTGCATTCCTCTCCCAGCATCAGCTCCAGGGGGCCACAGCTCCCCTTCCACCCGCCCTGCCCACCAGCAAACACTGGGCTCACCCCTACAGAAGGGGCTCAGCCCCTTGGGGCACGCGGCAGCTCTCCCAGAGGCCCAAGGTCTGACCCAAGCTAACCTCCAAAATGCCCAGACCCCAACACAGGCCTGCTAAGGAAAGCGGCCCCTGACTTCTGAAGAGCAGTCACTTGGGATGCTGTGAATTAACAAATCCAAAGCCACCACCCTCCTCTCAGACCGGGGACAGAACGGGCCGGACCACACCCTGCCTTCACTCACATATGCAAAAGTACTTCTGGAAATAGAGACATCGTCCAGTGACAGATGAGTGAATAGACAGAATGTGGCACATCCATGCAACGGAGTATTTTTCAGCCTTATAAGGAGAGGAAATCTTGTCACCTCTCACCACACACATGGACCCAGAGGACATCATGCTAAGAGACGAAGCCAGTCACAGGAGGACTCAGCCCATGTGATTCCACTGGCACCCAGAGCGTCAAGTTCACAGAGACAGACAGTAGAAGGGTTACTGCCAAGCTGGGGGCAGAGGAGGGGGTCATTGGTGAACAGGTACAGAGTTTCAGTTCTGCCAGATGAGACGGTGGCGATGGCTGCACAAAAATACGAATGCATTTAATGCCGCTGAACCACACACTTGGGTGAATTTTGTGTTATGTGCCTTTTACCACCCTGTCTTTCAAAGCGTGCTCACTGAGCCTCCACCATGTGGGGGGCACTGTAGTGGGCACTGGTGATACAGAGTCCCTGCTGTCAGGGCGCTCACGCGGGGAGTAAACAAAACCACGAGGAAGCACAGCAGTGCACACGACAAGTCACACATACGTGGATCAGCACACAGACCATGATGCTCCCCAAGGTGATATAACAAGGGTAATGCTTCCAGCGAGGGGCTGTTCATAGCTGGGCTCACGGGAAGCCCATCAGGGGAAGTGCTTTTTTGGGGTGAGGTCTTCATGATGGGGGTTCCCTGGTGGCTCAGATGGTACAGAATCCGCCTGCAATGCAGGAGACCCAGGTTCCATCTCTGGGTCAGGAAAATCCCCTGAAGAAGGGAATAGCTACCCACTCCATTATTCTTGCCTGGAGAATTCCATGTCAGAGGAGCCTGGCGGGCTATAGTCCATGGGGTCACAGAGTCAGACACTGAGCAACTAACACACATTGCATGATGGGCTGGAACTGGCCTGTGACAGTCTGTGCCCAGAGCTCACCCCAGAGACCACAGACAACAGGAAGGCCACCAAGGGGCTGGTTAGAGGGGAGGGCAGAAGGCAGAGGGGTGGGGGGAGATTTCAGGCCTTGAGACCAAGGATTTTATTTCCCGCATGATGGAAAGTCACTGCAGGGTTCTGAGCATGGAAGGGATGCAGGCTGGCTGTGCACCCCAGAGACATCATTCCCATTCACCCCAGCACCCCAACATTCCCACCCACCCCCAGGAAGCTACATCCCCACAGTGCCTGCCCTTAGGGGTTCGGGTATGTTCTATCCAGTTCCCTGAGGAGCACAGCCGTGGACACTGGCGGCCAGCCTCCAGGAGCCCTGCTCTCCCTAAGAAGGAGACCACGGAGGCATCTGCCCCTCCCTTGTGGGTGCCCTCCTCTCCACCACTCCCAGCTCCCTTCCCCAAAGCCTCCAGGAGCCTCGCACCGTCCTTCATGGGGGCTCATACCTTGGAGATGCTAGCATCGCCTCCACCACTAACCAAACAGGGGCATCTGACCCCAAAGCACTGGCTTCACAGACTTCCAGTTGCAGCTGAGTGGACCTGACACATGGTTTCTGCTCCATGTGATTTCCAGGGAAAGTTTCATCAAATCCATGGCTGCCCTGACACATGCTGTCCCAAGACAGTTTTGCTTTCTGACTTTATGAAATGGCTACTAGCAGATTATTTTAAATTTCAGGAAAAGGAGAGTCCCATGCCCTGGGGCTCCTAAGCTCCCCAAGGGCCCAGTGTCCTCCTGGCCCTCAGCCTCTGACCAGACTGACACCCCTCAACACCAGCTGCTTCTTTGGGGCACCATTCTGAAGACCCCACCTATGGTGAGTTCAGTAAGGCTCACCTCCAAGTCCCCAGACCTGCACCCCAGATCATCCACAGTGGCCTTAAAATTAGAACATGGCAACTAAACTCCAGAGTGCCTGCAAGATCACTTTTCAAGCTGCTGGTGACACAGCCGAAGCCTTTAAACAGTCTGAGGATGGACGATGCAGTGCCCATGGCAACGTCCCTACCCCACTGCCCTGGCCCTCAGCAGGCACGCTGGCAGTGAGGCTGCTACCGCATCCGCGAACACCCTACAGGGGCAAGGGAGGCAGCTGCTCTGAGGCTCGTGGAGCATGGCCATCCAGAGAGGAGGGGGTGGACCCGAAGCCCAGGTTGCCACTGCCCCAGAGAGGGGGTCCTCTGGGTGCCGAGGGCAGGCCAAGTGCATCCCCAAGAGGACTTGCTCCCAGCATGGCATTCACATGCCCTGGGCCCCTCTCTGCCCCCAAGACTCCTTATGCCCTCGGCTCCTCCCACTCCTGGCAGACGGAGACCCGGCCAGTTCACAGAGTCACTGCAGGTCTGCGGTGCAGGGTCTGTGCCGTGATTTCAGGTGGTCCAGCACCTAGAGGGGGAGTGGGGGGCAGGCCTGAGTCCTGGCTGGCTCCTGGGCAAGCACCCTTTGTACCAGGAGAGCACATTTTCATTTCATTCAGTGCAAGTCGACAAGATCCCCAAACACCTGCTATATCCCGTCCCCCGCACAGGGGACCATGAGGAGAACGCCCCGAGGACAGCATGATCCCGTCCTCATGGACTCTTGGACCCACTCAGGGCACATGCTGGCTGAGCTCAGAACAGAGGTTCCCTGGAAGGACACCCACCCTCAAGCCCCAACTTCTTCCAGTAGGAGCTTGAGGCCACAGAGGGCTTGGCTGTGAGATGCTGGAAGACAGGGCCCCTGCACTTGCCAAAACTCACATCCCAGGAGCCAGAGCTTCAGCCTGAGGCTGAGGTGGCAACAGGGAGGGGAGCCCGCATTAGCAGTGCTCCAAGGGGCAGGGCCCTGCTTCCCTAGTGACTCAGCGGCAAAGACTCCGCCTGCTAACGCAGGAGACTCAGGTCGGAGTGAGTTCAATCCCTGGATCGGGACGATCCCCTGGAGAAGGAAATGACAACCCACTCCAGTATTCATGCCTGGGAAGTCCCATGGACAGAGGAGCCTGGTGGGCTACAGTCCATGGGGTCAGACACCACTGAAGCAATTAAACAGCAACAATGAAGGGGCAGGGCCGGGCTCAGCACCAGATTCTCTTCCTGCAGGGAAGGCTGGAGGGTCACAGTGCTTCAGGGAGCCTCACAGTAAGCTACCCACCACACACATCCTAGCTACACAACACACATCCCAACACCCACACCAGCACAGGCAGCACACACATTTCTACTAACCCATGCGTCAGCGTACCAACATATACCGATGTGGCTCCCCAACACACCTGACCACACAACACACGCCTGACACCTACACCGACACCCACACCACACACCATTGCATACATCTCAACACACACCTCTCTACTAGCACGTGCCAACACACAAATATGCACGCCCCCAAACCACACAGCCACACCAACATATTTGCATACCCTAATGCCACACCCTAACGGCACTATACTCCCACACATGTACTGACCTTCATATCCCATATCCCCTGCCTGTACACACACCAACACACATACCCAGTGCGTGCACATCCACTTCCATCCCAGTACATCCAGAGTCCAAGACACACCCACCGTGCACGTGTGCACACACACACACACACACACACACACACACGAGCACAGAGCAACACATCCACTCTCAGCAACTACATCCAAAAACCTAAACCATCTTACAGATACACACACAGCAACCCCAGCCCAGGACAACGTGACCATGCTCACACATCCCAACGCAGACAACAAATGTTCAGATACACACCAGCCTCTAGACACACATACACGGTCACAACTGTGTGCTGGATCTCTATTCCCAGAAACTATGGGATGTCTGAACCTGCTAATTCCCCTACACCCACGACAGCAGACTCAGCTGAGCTGTGTCCTCCCTGGGGCCACCCTAGGTAGGTCCAGGGCAGCGTGACAGCCCAGGACACCCGCTCGGCGCTGCCAGTGTGACGTGGCCGCTTGGTTTGTTTTTAGCGCCACCAGGAACAACAACAAAGAAACCGCAGCCCCTCCTCTGGAAGGCTTCCCAGATGACAACGCTGCCTCCTAATTTACACCTCGGAGGATCGTGCTGACCAGGGAGGAAAAGCAGAGGCCCTCCTCTCTTTCTCTTCCTCTAGCCATGGGGGAGCCCTCTCTTATCCAGAAAGAGTCATTGGGTGGGGAGAGCTGAGAGCACGCACCCACTAGACGGTCCTGGCTGTGCCAGTCCCGAGCCTCTGCCCCCCACCCCGTTCTCCAGCTCACCACCCACACCCAGGCCCCCTTCCACTGCCAGCCTGCAAAAGAGAGCAGGGAAATGGAAATAGGCTGGCGAGCATGATAGAGTTGGGAGGGACGCGGAAACTGAGACTCAGGCAGGCTGCACAGGAAGACAGCCGGTTCCCCAAGTCACCAGACCGTGCCCCAGGGGCCCATCCTCTCGGCCTTGGGCCTCCAGGGGCACCCAGGGACACAGCCACAGGATCCTGGTGACTTGCTCTACATATGACCTTGAGGAGGGGTTGGGGGATCCCTGCAACCGTAGCTTTGGGCAGTCACTTTAAGTCTAAACGTGGCACTCTGGCTGGGTCCCACTCGATCCTCAGCAGAGCTGAGGAAGCACTCGGCCATCCCCTTCCTTGACTCTTTTCTGGAAAGATACAAAGAGAAGGAAGGAGTACTCATCTGAGTTTCCCACTGTGTGTGAGGGCCAAGCTCCCATCGGCCAGTATGGAGCAAAGCTGGCAAGCAAGGCTTCTGCCTTTGGCCGCGTGCACCCCATGCCCAGCATGACCCAACAGTGGAAGTAAAAGGCAAGAGGGCAGACAGACACGGGTTCGAATCTCAGCTCCACTACTTCCTAGCTTTGTAACTCAATACACCCTCTCCTCTGCCAGAGGAGACACAGAAGCCTAAAGAGGCGAAGGAGCCCTTGGTGGGTCACACAGCTCCTAAGGGCCAGCACTGGAGCCCTCCCCGTGACCACCACGCTCTTCCACAGCCCTGCAAGCTCTGCCCCCAGGAGGGGAAGAGCAAACCTCCAGCTGCAGAGTGAGGGGCCCTGGAGGTGCCCCCTAGTGGCAGGACCCTTCCTCCAGGGCATGGAGGCCTCACACAGGGAGAGCGGGTGGGAAGGCACCCCGAGGAAAGGAGCTACGAGGAACTTCCCAGCCCCACCATCCTCCAGGCACACGGGGCCCCTCAGAGATGACAGGGCCTCCCTACCTGCTCAAGACTCAAACACAGACATCAACAAGAAATCCCCAAATTCTCAACTGTGCAAACCCTAGGTCTCTGCTCAGTGGATGAGAACCTTGAAAGCTACCCACAGGCCATGGAAACATTGGGAAGGGAGGGGAGAGCAGGGGAAAAACAAGATGAAAGGGGTCTCAGAGCCTTCTAGACTTCCCCACCCCCTCTCTCCCTTGAGGAGGAGAACGCCCAGGCCCCAGGGAGGGGAGCGAGCTGCCTGAATAGCCCAGCAGGGTGGGTAAAGCCTGCCTGTGTAGGGGGCCAAGCTCTGGCTGAAGTCTGTGTTCTGCTAGGAGTCATTTCTTAAACATTAGAAAATGCATTTGTCCTGGGTTAATAGCCAGGCTTATGACCTTTTAATTCACAGAAAATAAAGGGCAATTGAGGTCTGATGTGTACCAGAAGAAATTGTTTCCACTCATTCTCATAGTGGGTCTGTATTTAGTTCATGATCCACCACCCCAAAAGAAAAATGGCGCTGTTGGTAGGGCCCAACCTCTACTGATGCTGGACATTTTAACATATGAGGTGGTACAGCCCCCCAGATGACTCACCGGGTCCTCTGTGGGGACAGCTATGGATGGTTCTGAAGTCAGGTCAGCTTGGATAAAATGCAGAGTATCTTTCCCAGTGTGGGTCTGACAAACTCTCACAGGCTTGACCTGCAGGGTCCCAACAGGAACCCACACTCCACCTGACAGCTGACTCAAGACCTCCATATGCCCATGAACCACAGGGTGGTCAGGGGCAGGTGAGCTGGAGTGAGGAGCCGGCCCCTTGCTCCCTGGTGTGGAGCTCCACCCTGACTCTTCCTGCTGCCCCCTTCAGGGCAGCCCCCACCCCACCCCCAGTGTCAGTGACTGGCTGCCAGGACACACAGGCCACAAAGCTGCGAGTCCTGCACAAGATCCCATCTGGCTCCCTTCTTGGCCTGAGGAAGTGAAGTGAAGTCGCTCAGTCGTGTCCAACTCTTTGTGATCCCATGGACTGTAGCCTACCAGGCTCCTCTGTCCATGGAATTCTCCAGGCAAGAATACTGGAGTGGGTTGCCATTTGGGGGCCCTCCTCAAAAGCAGCGGCTGCACTCTCTGCCAGGGCCTTTTTGGCAGCAAGAAAACTGCCATTCACATCCAGGGAGAGAGAGGATGGCCGCTCACAGTGGCTGAGCTGGGGGTGCCTCCCTGGAAGTTACTGGGTTGGCCAGGTTCCACAAAGGGAAGGAGTTACCTGCCACAGGTGCTATTGAGGTGACTGGGGCGGTTCTACCACCGTTTCAGGTCCCTTGGGAACAAATGTGGGCACCAAGGCACGTGGGTCTCCTCCAGGCACTTGGGCACCAAGCGGTAGGTGCATGGGGCAGCCCTCCCACGCACCTACCCCTCTGTGATTAGGATTTGCTGGCTGCCAGGCTCAGGGCCTCTGGACACCACGACCTGTCCATACTCACCCTTGCATCCCCAGCGCCGAGCACGTGACTCGGTGTTCATAACCTATTTAATAAGTATTTGTCCTTGAATGAACAAATGAATTAATGAACAAACCAACAAACAAATGAATTTATGAAAGAACAAAGGAGTCACAGAGTTGCTTGGTGACAGGGACCTACCTAGCTTGAAGGAGACAGATTTCAATATTACCTTGGGAGGAACATTCTCAGTAAAATCTCCCGTACTGGAAGAAATGACCTCAAGACATAGCACCCTGCTGGGTAATACACAGCTGCAGCCTGTGGGCTGCCATCCTGTGACTTGAGACTCCATTGCGAGGAGGTCCACTTCCAGAAACAGGGAACATAGTACTTGTATGAAGCATTTATAAAAGTATAGCTATTACTGTAGAACAGGCATGCACAAAGGACAGCCCACGGGCCAAATCTTTCTGTCACCTGGCTTTGTAAATAAAGTTTTATTAGAAACCATTAAGCACTTTCATTTATGACGGAACTGAGTAGTTACAAAGGAGCCCACATGGCCTACAACACCTAAATTATTTGTTATTTGAACCTTTACAGAAAGTATGTTGATCTCTGTGTTGAATATTCAACTGCAAAAAACACGTGACATATATTTAAGTAAAAGCTGGATCATATAGAAGTCCATAATGTAGTCGTTTTTTGTGAAAAACATCTTTCAGTGCACAAAAAGGACTGGGAAAGAATGGACTAAAATGTTTGCGGTTGTTATCTCTGAGTGGCAAGGGCAGATATATTTTTACATTATTTTATTTGTATTTATCTGTATTTTCTCAATGTCCAAGATAAACAAGAATTAATTTTATAGTAAGAAAAAAAAATAATGTCATTAAACAACAAAAATAGCAACAAAGAAGTCAGTAAATGGCCCTTTAGGAAGGACCAAGTGGCTGGGGTTTGAAGACATTTCAGAGGGGGTCAGGCCCCATTTGGGAACAGATGCATGCTGCCAATGGTCTCCTACACAGGGATTATTTTATGTCACACAGCAGCTTTGCTGAAGTATCACTTCAATTTTTCAAGGCAAATTACTTTTAAAAAAAGAACCTAAAACACCTATTTTAGCAGCAAATTTAACAAAATATATTTAGCAATAAAGAGAAGCATGTATCTGTCTCGGTCTTCAAGGAAACAACCACTGCACACATTTTACATTGAACTAAACATAAGCAAGTTGGAAATTTTCCAAAATGCCTCTCAAGATGATTGAAGACAACCGAGGGTGTCCAAAAACCACGATGACAACCACTGAGCTAAGAGTTTTGGGACATTACTGTAATGAAGAGATGAGAGTGCCTTGAAGGGAACCTGTCTCATCATACATCAAATGGCTTTGGAACTGAGGTCAAACCAGAGCAAAGAAACTGGTGTCCACCCAAGTCCCGGCCCAGCAAGACGCCTCCCTGGGGGAGAGAATGGACCCTCTCTGGCGTCCCCAGCACCCAAGGACCAGAGTAAATCATCATGGGCACCCCAAGGTGTGCCCTG
This sequence comes from Dama dama, assembly GCF_033118175.1. Taxonomy (NCBI): domain Eukaryota; kingdom Metazoa; phylum Chordata; class Mammalia; order Artiodactyla; family Cervidae; genus Dama; species Dama dama. The sequence goes on along the minus strand of NC_083684.1, from coordinate 45,923,815 downwards.
CTCCCAGCAAAAGCTGAAACATGACCCCACCCCTTAAAAGCAAGTGATGAGGCATCAAAAGCCAACCCACCCACCACCCACTTCCTTCTGCCAATACCTGGCTGCGCATCCCCAAGAGGATGGTCAGGGAGTCAGCTTATCCTGTGCCTCCCACAGCCCGTGGACACATGCCACATGTCACACAAAACCCCAATGCTGACAGCAACGAAGACATGGATCCCACAAGCAGCCAGGCCCTGGACAACCCTCCCTTGGTAGGAAAAGCAAACAGACCCAGGCACACGAATTCCGCCCACCACCGCCTCTACCAACAGCACAGCTCCCTTTGTGCCTGGGCCCACCCATCAGGGAGCCGGAGGGAGTGTTCAGACACGCACTGTTTTGGAGTTCTGCAGCCTATTTTGAAGATGTGGATCAAGGAGAGGATGGCAGCAAATCTCTGTGCTTAGCTTGGCCCTGTCACAAACCAAGCCCCCCAGTTCCCCATTCTGCCTCCCCAGCCCATGTTAGAGGCACAGTATTCACCTCTTAGATTATATTAACAAGCTCCATTATTACAGAATTGTCTTGGGAACTAACCAGGACTGTCCTGGCTGGCTCCACAGCACCCACAGTATACCAGGACTTAGGTGAAAACAGTAAGCAAAACGCAACACAAGATAAATAAATGGAAATACAGCCCCAGGAAATTGCGTGCACTCCTGACAAAGAAAAGCTACACCAAATCTGGCTCAGAATCCAGTGGAGGGGCCCAAACAGAGTGAAAAACCACGTGCACAGAAAGGAAGACCTGCTTTAGCTACCCAGCTCCTAGGGGACCCCCAAGCCCTGCTCAGGTGCCTCTCTGCTCAGGTTCTGCCCAAGAAAAAAGGCCCAAAACTCTGCCCAAGTCCTGCTCCCCTGAGCTCCTTTGCAAGGGCCCAAAGCTTTCCGAGAAGGGGTTTCCAGATGGCGCCTGGCGGCAGCAGTGCCAAACTCCACAGCTTAAGTAAATGTTGCCGTCGCCCCGTCCTGCCAGGAAAAGGCAAGGGGGACCCACGGCTCTTCTCAGCTGCTGCGACGCTTGCTTCCCGGAGAGAACAGAGAGTCCCCACCACCTGCCCTGCACCCTGCTGGAGAGTCCCCTTTCCTCTGTGTTTGTGAGCCTCACTGCCCCTTTCTACACGCCAGCCTGGTCCACACGGGTGGGGGATGAGCTGTCAGATGCCAACAGAGGAGAGGGAAGTGAGGAACCCAGAAGGGCAGCAAGCAGGCCCAAGGGTCACAGATGGCAAAGGTTCCAGCCCAATCAGCACGAATTTGGGATGTTTGCACAAATCCAACCTCCTGATCTCTGCAGGTGTTTCTCCACCCCTACCATCAACGCTCCAAAAGCCTGACAGTTATGGGAATTAAGCCTCACTTCTCTTCCGACCTCACGTGCTCAGAGCACTGCCATGTGCTCCCAGCATGGGTCTCTCCCAGGTCTCCCTCCATTCTCCACCTCAACATCCCAGATAGTCCAGAGGCATCCCCCGGAATCCAGGGGAATCCTGAGGGCCAGTGGAACAGGAGGTTTACTGAAGCCTGTACCTGTCTCCACCCCGGAGACATCAGGGCTACCTCCCAAAACCTCCTCTAGAGGAGGGCAGAGCCAGGCACTGGCTGAGGTGGAAAGCAAGGAAGACTCCGTGCTTTACAGGCTCAGGAGTGCACGTCTCATAACAGGCACAACGCTTCATGCCAATGAAGGGGTTCAAAGGCATAAGAGCCCGGTGGAGAAGGAATCCAGTGAACAAGAGGACCCCAAGGTGCTCCCCAAACAGAGACTGTCCCCGCTCTGTAGGAGCGGCTGCTGGCAGTGCTGACACATTGGGCCTACGTTCCCAGGTACCTGAGAAGGAATAGCAAGAGAGTGGGTGGTGAAAGGTGGCTCCAGGCAGCTCATGACACATGCTTTGGACCAACAAGCAGAGGCCGCGCTGTGGCCACTGGCAAAGCAAACCTCTAATGCCAAGGTGGTGGCCAACCTGAGCTCAAACCTCGCATTCCAGCTAGCGGCAATCACGCACCTAAGGCTTCACACTCCGTTTTGAACACTGACTGCTTAATTCTTTGCCTCATTGTAACCTGTCCTTAGCTAATCTGTGTTTTTCTTATGACCATTAAATTTAGATTGAAATGAACGTTTGTTCCTTGTATTAACACGCATACAGAAGGAGCACCCCACCGTGGACACGCGGGGCTTCCTGAGTTCTCGGGCAGGAACGCAGCATCCCTAAGAGCGCAGGAGGGGGACACAAAGGTGGGCAGAGTGAGGCGGGGCAGCTAAAAACGGCAGGGCTCCAGTGACCCTGCGGTGGGAATCAACCCCGTGGACAGAAGACGGTGGCCTGGGAATCTGGGAATCCTTGGGAAGGAGGAGGAAAGAGGCTTTGCTTCTGGGATCTCGTGTCACACATCTTTTATATCACACTTCCTATTTGAAGACTTTAAGAGCCAGTATGATTTCTCTCTTTCTGAAATGCTAAGTGACAGCGCCATCGGGCAGCCCCGTGGAAGTGGGATTTACAGCTCCACGCAAAGGGGTGAAAGAGGCAGCCAAGGCCCCGGGGTGGTACGGAGAGTTCCCAGGCACAAGACCATCAAAGGGCACAGAGTGATCGGAAGTTTATAAAAAGGAGCTGCTGCCAGGCGTCCGGCCCCCTCACGGGAGACAGGCGAGGTGAACCAGCATCTGAGGACCCCTGCTCCCAGCTCCAGCACCACGCCAAGTGGGCGGACCACCTCCAGTCCCAGCAGAAAGGCGGGAGAGCAGGGGGAGCCCACTGGAGCCCTGACCTCTGTCCCGTCGGACAGAAGTCTGGCCAGCCTACTGCCCAGGCCGGGCCAGCTCCCGGGAGGCAGGGCCCACCAGCATCTGCCCGGGCATGGCTTCGGCACACACAGCCGAGCCTCCGTAAATCTCCACAAACACGGCGGCCGCCTGCACACTCTTCCACGTCGGGACGGAAAAGCTGCATATGGCGCTCGGTTTTAACAGCTGAGCTTTAAAAAAGTGCAGCTTTTCATCTCACTGAACCAGCTCCCAAATTAAAGGGTGGGGGGAGGGAGAGAGAGGAGGCAGGAAAAGAGAGAGGCTGGAGTTGGACAGGGGGAGCCTTCCACGCTAAATTTGATTTTACAAGGAATTTCAGACTAGTATCTGCTCCAAAGGTCCCTCTGGAAAATGAAATCATAGTCCCTGTGTGTCGTCCCCAAGTTTACTAATTTCATCCTTTAAAAAATAACTTTTCTTTTTTCTGCTTTTAATAAAAATGAAGGAGTCTATCGATGAAGAAATCACTCACATGCCTTAGATTGGGTTAACAATTTTTAAGCAAATTTGTAAATGGGATTATTGTTTTCCAAAGTTCTACTCAGCGAAGAGATTAGTGGCCTCAATGCCCAGGGGCCGTCCCCTGGTCCTTTTAATTCCCGGCCTGGAGGTGGAAGGTGCTGGGAGAGGAATGGGAGGGAGAAGCCTGATAGAGGGCAGTTTTCCTGGAATCGCCTGGAAACTTTTACTTTCTGTTTCCTCTGCTGATAATGACTGTCTTCGCTCTGCAGCCAGCCCCCCTCTCCTCTCCCAGCCCCCTGTTGCTGCCTGCCATCCCCGAGCTCCAGTATAAAGTTTGGCTTTTGCAGCAGGAAGCAGCTGGGCCAAGCAACCAGCGAATGATAATGACCTCAGAAATCTGCTGTTCGCTCGGCAACAATAGGGTGCTCAGTCTACTGGAAAATTGTGTTCATCAGCTAACTCTGCTCAGTTACTAATTGACATTGCCAAATATTTTAAGAACAATTGGAATGCACAAGCAAAAAAAAAAAAAAAAAAAATTTGAAGATCTTAATCCTCAGACTTAAATGTTTTTCTTTTTCTTTTTTTCCCTTCTTTCGAGTGCCCAGATTTGTTTGTGTGGAGCAGGCAGTGGTTATCATGAATGGGGGCAGGGAGGAGGAGCCACATGAGAAAAAGAGGTGGAAAAGAAAGAAAATCTATCATATCACTATACACCCGATGTAAATGCAGGGGAGCCCTGGATAAAGGCCTTTGATGCTGTGGTCAATGGGCCAGCACAGGATGGAGACCCAGCATTTCAGGAATGTGCTCGGCCAACAAAAGAAGAGCCCGCAAGGCTTCCAGCCCAGCTGATCAAATAATCCTTGTCCATCTCAAAATATCATACCAGAAGTAGTAGGGGTTAACAATATTTTCATCTTTCCATCTCTTCCTGCCTGGCTTTCCATTGATCACGTAACTTAGCCGACTTTATTTAATGAACAGAGGGTCAACGCATTCAATTACCCCTTTCCCACCATCAACACTTCAATTAGCCCCTCTCCAAAATTATGGGGAATGCAGAAGGTAACTGCCCTGTTGGATATAATGAACAGTATCGTTTCTTAGTACATTAAGTTTTAATTATTCCGAGCATGATTTCCAAAGCAAAATCTAAAGAAACAGAACTTTGGTTGTCTTCTGACTCAGGATAAGGCTAGAATTGGAGCACAGCCTTAGACGAGATTTTAGGGAAAGATACAGAGATTAATGTCGTCGGAGAGTTTGCACGCGAGCCAGAAATGAGGGAGCATCAAAACACCCGCCCCGTTTTCTAAATGTCATAAAAGAGTAAAAAATTTTAAGCCGCTGTTTTCCAAATAGTCTCCCTTTGCATTGTACACGGAGGCAGAAATGACATCTACTATGGTGTGAAATTAGTGGTAAGACAAATCAACAACAACAACAACAAATAAAACAAAGGGGAAAGATGGGGAAGTGATCTGTGTGACTAGTTTTGTCCATTTTCTGTTAGAAAATATGACCTCTCAATTTGTCAAAGGTCCTAGTTTTCGCAGTTGATCTTAAGCTTGGTTCTCAGCAGTTTGGAGAGCCAAAGAACAAACACATTTTCTGGTTCACTGGAATCATTTTCACATGTTCACTGATTCAAACATTCTTTTGCTCACATAACAAACAGCTGCATCCCACATTAGCCTAGCCAGTGACAGTCGCCCATCTCGGCAATAACTGTTTGATTGCAAACTTGACCCCTTCTTCGTCTCGGTCTGAGCAAGACATTTTTAAACAGCCACTCCGTTCCAATCCTCCTTTGCAAAGAATTACATCTGATAACAAAGGACGTCTCTGCCACTCATTGTAAGCCTTCTTCTGGAGATCTGTTCTAAGAGGCTCTCTGTAAAAAGGTTTTTTATGATGAATTCAGAACTACTATCATGTTAAGAGCAGCGATTTATAAAGAAGAATTCATTGGTTAAGATCTGAAAAAATAGTTTCTCAGGCCCTACTGACCCAGTTTTCAACAAAAAAAAGAATCAAGTGATGCAAATTAAGTTTTGCGACATTGTTATGCAGTCTGAGAAATTTGTAAAACCGTGTTTTTGCAGTTATTTCTTAATAGAAGCCTTAATAAGTACTTCTTTCTTTACTTAAGGGCTTAAAGATTTTTTTCTCCCCTTCACCTTGCAGGTTTCTCTCTAACAGGTAATAATAAAATACCTATTGTGTCAAGATTTTTATTTAAATGCTTATTTTAATCGCACTTTATACAAATCAGACTTGTTAGAAATAAGCAGGAAGACTAACCCGATTTGGTTAAGGGTCCTAATCCCAGGAAAACTTGAATGGCCCAGGCATGCGACTGATTTAGGCTGCATATTGGTATGCCATCAATTTTCCTACTTAGTCAGAAAATTATGAAAGGGTCTAATTTGAATATGAAGAAAACAAAGAAGTCAACCAGAAATGAAAGAATCAGTATTCACAATTGTACGATACTTCAATGAGGGAAATAAAAGTGAGAAGATAACCACAACTCAAGTATAATTCTCCTTTGAGTCCCAAGCCCGGTTGGTTCTTTTAAGCAAAATGGACTTCTTTCAACAGAGTATTTAGAGATTTGGAAACAACAGAGATAGGAATAGCATGAGGCTATCACTTGGCCAGAAGGTGAGAAAAACACGGTAAACACGTCATTAATAGAGCCGAACATTTGGTGTCGGAATATTCTGCTGAGACCTTTTCATTTCAGCGGGGCTGGGAGACGGATGAAAATCTGTCAGTGTTAACTCCACGTCACTCCAAAAAGTTAGGAAAGCCAGTTTGTGCTCTGCTTTCTGCCCCAGAAAGGTCCCCAATCCAAAAACCGTGACATGACACTCTCCAGGAGAGGGGACCGCCTCACGGGAGGCCGGAAGTAATCCGTCCTGACAATGGGACGCCTCGCACTTTGCTGCCTTCCTGCACAAAGATCCACCTCAGAGCGCTCGCCATCCGGCAGCGACACTGGAGAACCCTTGTCCGGGTTCTGGGCGGTGGTCACTCCAGGCAACGTGGCCTAGCCCTCCGTGGTGCTGCAGTCCTCCTCAGACGCTTCCAGAGTGTCTCAGCAGAAGTGAATTGCAAACGAGGCTAGGACTCCAGGAGTAGACAGTGTGTTTCATGGGTGTTTAAGCAGCGGCATTAAGTGCTATCGGAATCTCTGGAATGTGCAGTGCAGATTTATGTGTCTTAACAATTCTTTACTGGTTCGTAATAAGCCAGCGGACTCACACTTTATTTTAATACTAATTTTGTCCTAGAAGAAGGGAATACTGATGCATGACAAGAACAACACAACTAATCTGGCATCTACTTAATAAGTGTAGCAGTGAATTGCCTCCAATACTGAAATATTTATCGAAACTGAGAAGGGAAAAAAAACTTAAAAAATGACCCTCACCAGGGTGTTGCCACATCTTTAACAGTGGGCAATGCAGTGCCTTGAGGTGCCTCAAACTGTCTTTCATTTTCTAGACTTAATGGCTGATTGCAGAAATCAATGTTGCCATTAGTAACAGGGTATTTGTTATGGCATGATTTCCTCTGTTGTTAGGCTGCAGAATGATTACAGTATTAGCGAGATGCTTTCTTTATAAAGGGCTAGAGATATAACTTTCAATTTACTATCCATTAGTAAGGGGCTTTGGAAATATGGATGAAGGCAGCAAGCTTACCTGCTGTTAGGTAGTGATTTTAATTTAGCTGTCTTAGGATAGTGGGATATTTTTTTTTTTTTTCTTTTTTTTCCCCCTCAAACTGGGCCAGGAAGCTTCAGCATTTCACAGACATTTTGATGACAGATTTTCTGCTTTGCTATTTTAGACCCCAAAGCTGTATCGCCCGTGTAACACAGTACAATTTAAGACATGAAGTCGCGCATCTGTGTTTCAAACCTCTGTGCTTTTCCAAACCATCAGAGGAGAATGGTGTGATTCTTCAGGCTATAGACACCTGGCAGGTGAACCGAGCTGTACTTTTGGAAGGGGACTGGAGACACGTTAGGTCTAAGGAGAGACAGTGAAAGGCCCAAATGAGACAATTATGGGCATACACCTGGGGGGATAGATCGTGAAGGTCTGAACTTACACAATCACATCCATGGATGGAGGCAAACGGTAGCTCCTGGGTTCCTGAGGTGATGGCAGATGGGGGTCAGGGAACGAAATGGGGCCAGGCAATCTTAGGGGCAAGATAGGCTATGCCCGGTGGCAAACATACCAACTGGCCACCTCTCCACCACAGAGAAGGACTGACTTACTTTCCTGGTGGCCAGGGATCAAGGGAAGGTCACAGAGTTGAAATGACAGCCTTCTCTTAAGGCAGGGCCAACAGGCAAGGTCCACAAGCATGAGCACCAGGCCGCAGTGACCTCAGAGCTGACCCTGGAGGGCAACGAGGCCCCTTCCCCACTGAGGCCAGCACAGAATCAGGTCCCCGGGGAGAGCCCTGGCTCCGGCCACTGTTCCCCATCTCCCCCAACAACCTACCTGAGGAGGACGGCGAGGAGGGGTGCGGGCTGTCCTCCTGGGCGCTCCCGGTCTGCGAGAGCCCGCCTCCGACCCCGCTCTCCTCGGTGACGTTGGAGGAGCCGGGCGTGGTGGAGCGGCTCACCGACTGGGACTCCTGGTCGCTGCCCGAGCCACGCCGCTCGTCGGGGCCCCCGTGCAGCCCGTCCTCGTCACCCTTGCGGTCCCTCTTGTGGACCCGGGAGTGCACGACCACCTGGTGGTAGGTGCGGAACACTCGGCCGCAGTCCGGGCACTCGGTCGGCTTGTCCTTCAGGCTCCCGGGACCCTGCAGGTTATACTCGAGAGCCTGGTTGAGCCCGTGTGACAAAAAATCCCGACTGCCTTCTAAAGGGTCGAGCTTATTTGGCAGGTCTCTCTGATTGCCCACTTTAGTGCTGTGAACCAAATCAGCAGGCATTTTCTGCTTGGAGCCATCTGCTCCCACTAACACGTACTCCCGCTTCTCCTTATCAAACAGAACTCCGGCGTTTGCCAAAGTGTCTTCGTGGTTGCGCTGGAGCTGGTGCTCTTTAGACAAGAAGCCGTGTTCCATGGCCATGCCCCTGGCCATGAGCTGCCAAGCCTGGTAGCTGTTCACGGGGTCCATCTCGGCAGCTTTGGCGGCCGCCTGCAACCGCTCGATGCAGCTGGATTTCAGCGGTGGCACCAGGTTGAGGCATCCCAGGAGGGAGTGCTTGTCACCCTCGGGGACACCGTGGGCCATGCTGGAGATGGGGGTCAGAAGCTTCCCCACCATCTCCTTCTCCTTCAGGGGCAGCTCGCCTTTGCCGTAGAGCTGGCTAGGCTCGCTCAGGCTGGCTTTGTCTGCGGCCATGAAGCCGCTCTGCAGGCAGGAGAGATACCTGGAGTACAGGTTGGCATGGGCCTCCTGGGACATGCCGCCCATGGGCACAGGCACCTCGGGGTCGCTGGGGGACTTGTTCTTCACGGACAGCTTGTTGAGGTGGACCTTCATGTGGTTCTTCAGGAACCAGGGCTCTTTGAAGCGCCGGCCGCAGATCTGGCAGCAGTGCTCGAAGGAGTCCTTGTGCTTCCGCATGTGGCCCTTCAGGAACCACGCCTGGCTGAACACCTGCCCGCACACCTCGCACCGGAACTCGTTGGCCGACTGCTCCCCGCCGCCATTGGGGCCCTGGCCCTGGGCCGACTCGGCCGTGATGTGGGCCTTCTCCACGTGGCTTATGAGCTCCTCCTCCTGCGAGGCGGCGAAGTCACACAGCGTGCACTTGTAGGGCTTGTGCAAGATGCGGATGTGGCGGTCCAGCTCCTCCCGCTTCTTGAACTTGCCCTTGCAGAAGGTGCAGCGGAAGCCAGCGGCGGGCGCCACCGCGTCCTCTTGTACGCTGGCCGGCTTGGGCGAGGGCACCGGGTTGGCCACGTCCGGCACGCTGTGGTTGGTGGGCAGGGCCAGGTTGCAGGCGGCCAGCGGGGCCTGCTGGGCATGCGCCAGGGGCTTCAGGTCGGGCCGGGGCTGCAGCAGGCTGCTCTTCATCTGCTTGTCCCGCAAGATGGCCCTCTCCTCCAGCTCGTGCAGCAGGCGGTTCTCCTCGCGCACCCGCCCGCGCCCCTTCCCCAGGTTGCCCAGCTTGTGGGTCCGCAGGTGGATCTTGAGGTTCCCTTTCTGCGCCGCCCGGTGGTCGCAGTACGGGCACTTGAAGGGCTTCTCGCCGGTGTGAGTGCGCATGTGCAGGGAGAGGATGCTGTTGAAGCGGAAGCGCTTGCCGCAGAGCGGGCACGGGTACTTCCGGTTTTTGCGGGCGTCGTCCTCGATGTCGCTCATCTGGGACATGATGCCCAGGTTCTGACCGTTGAGGAACTGCTGCAGATCCACCCTCCCGTTGAGGCTGGTGTCCACGTCCCGGCCCAGCTGGTTGGCCAGGAGCGCCATCTGACTGCCCATGGGCTGACCACTCATGGGCACGTGGGCCTTCTCGTCGAGAGGCGCAGGGGTCTTCTCCTCGGGGTTGGGCCGCGGATGTAGCTCGGGGAAAGCATGGCTGAGCTGGGAGGTGATCTGGTGCAACTTCTGACTCATGGCATACTGGCCGTTGAGGACGGGGCCGCTCAGATGGGGCTCTGCTTCCGGTGCCGCTGAGGACACTCCAAGGCACAGACTGGCTTCTTCCATCCCTGAAAATAAAGAAAGAGTTCAGATCTGTGCCAGGTACCGTGGCACAGTGAATCAACAGCATCAACTGGTGGGGAATTTGCATTGCATGCCTTACCTACACATAATAATGCTAAGGAATTATAGTCAAAAACAATAATAAAAAAATGAATTATTAAATGCCAATTATGCAATATGGCATTGCTCCTCCAATTTGTTTTGGCGATAGATCGTCTTCCTTGTATTTTCTATTTACAGACTGCAATTATTCATTCACGTTTAAATTATTAATGTTTTACCACTTTCAACACCTAATAACAAATCAGGGGTCTACGTGTTAAACTTTTCCTCCTCTCCCCCCTTTAGCACCTGCACCTGTTGGTTCAGTTCAGAGTTTGTCACAGAGCAGAATGGCTTTAACTGAAAGACCAAACTGACTCAGTTGGAACTTTTGTTTCTGGTTACTATATTCAATATATTCGCCAGTCAGAGATGAAAGAGATTATTTTATGATTTGGCAAAAGAAAAAAAAAAAAATCCAACCCAATGGCACGATATTTACTGGTACATAATAAAACAAGATAATGTTTTGGGAAAAAATAAAGTAAAGGACAGGCTTTAGAACAATAAAAGGGATTTTGCTTTAGTCAACAAAAAGTGCAGTAATATCTCATTAAGCTGATTAGTATGCTGCTTAGAAACAGTACTAGGTGCTGTAACACATGATTATAATCATAAAAATCCTTCAGTGTTTGCAAGGAAGCATTAACGAGGTATATTAAATTTTAAGGAGACTGCGAGTAGCGGCTTTGCAAACCTTAGAGATTAAGATTTAACCCTTGTGTTACGAAACACTGTTATTTTGTTATTTGGTAACCGTGCCCATCAAAAGAAGTATAAATTATCTCGTGATGGAATCATAGTGGATTGTTGAGACTGCTCAAATTTGGGTAGGGGGTAAAGACTTCCACCGCAGAGTGGGCTTACCCTGTCCTTCAGCTGGCATGGTAGCTGCAGCAGGGACTTTGATTGGGCTTAAAGAGATCTTTTATAGAACTGGATAAAAACCAATTAAAATCCAGGGAAGATGCCATAGGAAGTCTCAACCAAGTTTGAGTGTTTTTAATAACTTTCCCAATATACAGTAATGAGTACAAATTGTACCTGCAGTATGTGTTTTGCAGAAAATTAGAACTCAAAGCTGTTTGTTAAACACTAACACTCAAAGCAGGTCTGCATAATTGTCTTTAATAGTCCTCTCTGCCCCTTTGCAGCCTATGCAGAATTGCTAAAGACAGATCGTTCTGGGATGGGGCAGAAGGAATAGTCCCCTCTATATCAGAGCATGTGGGGAGCTCAACTTTGAAAGGCAATGAATCCATGCCTGGGGTCCTTCTATTTCCAGATCTGTCTTCCACTTGAAGGGGTCCAAATTTGTTTCCTGCCACTGGAACAGTTATTACACATCCATCCCCTTTGTATCCCAATGTTTAGATGTGTTGGCCAGCCAGGTGGTCCAGAAGTACGGCTTAACCCCAGCCAGGACTGATTCCTGGGCCAAGCAGTTCCCCAGGGGGACGTGTGGGGACAGAGCTCAACTGTGGAGGAAGCACATTCAGCCCTGGTGGGGTCGGCTGCCTACTGGGCTTCCCGCCAGGCAGACTGTGTGTGGATGGAGGTTCTCCAACGGGAGACCTGACTTCCTTGGCAAGAGGACAGAGGCTGTGAGTCTGTCTTGCAAGAGAGGAGAAGAAAAAGACATGAGGTTTATTTCCAGGAGGGAGAGAAACTGCAACCATGGTGCAGGGTCAACTATCCGTGAACAACTACACACACACACACAGACAAGCACGTGGTCACTTGGAGTAAAAGAATGCTTTCAATTTGTCTCTGGTGGCAGTCTGTACTCAAAAAATAAAATAAAAAGAAGAAAGGAAGGAAGAAAGAAAAAAGCTCATTTTGGAGCCTGGTCAAAAAGGAGTAATTTCTCAAGGGGTTTCTTGCATTCATTCAGTAGACTTGCTGAGTTTCCACCATGTGCCAGGCCCTGTCCTTGGCACTGAAGATGCACGAGTGGATAAGACCGACCAGCCCCAGCACTCATGGCATCCGCTGACCAGCAAGGAGGAGCAGGCCCAGTGTGAGAAGTTGCTGAAGCGGGACTGGGGCTGAGAAGGGCCCTGTCTAGAGCCGTTTCACCACCTTCGAGCCCCATCCAGCTGCTCTGGCTCCTCTCCTGAGCAAACACGGATCATAACCCCAAAGCCACTTGGGAGTGCTCAGAATTCCACCCAACAGCTCTGGGGAAGTTTAGAAAGTCCAAAGCCAACACGGATGGCCCACTGCCAGAGGCTGCCCAGTTGGCCTGCTCAGAAGACATGAATCCAGGAAGACGGGCTATTTTCAGGTTACTGCTGCTGAACTGACGCCAGTTAAGCAGGAGGGAGAGGAGGCTGAATGTGCAATGCAGCAAGACTGCACATCAGATTGGATGAGCAGCATCAAGTTGAAGACCACATCCCCCACCCCCAGTCATGCTGTAGACGTAACAGCTCAATTTGCCAAATACTGAACTTGAGGAGTTTTCAAGTTAGGTTTGAATATGGAATTCTTTTATTATGCTCAATTTATTTCCACCCGCCCCCCCCCAACAGTCAACAAAGTTAAACACCCTTTATGCAACCAGTCTTCAGGTGCCATTGTTGACCACAGAATATTCAAGAATATGATAAGGCACTGGCGGCTCCAGCCCCTAATGCAAGTCTCAACTACATATCCCCTTCTCACAAAGACCCTCCATGTCCACCTCGTCACAGAAAACTTAAGCCCCAAAGCCTCTCTCTACCCCGTTATCTTACTTTCTTCTTCAGGGCACTTATCACAGGAGGGGGGGCAGTTTTCTTATTGACCCTCTTGCAGATGTGCAGGCAGGATCATGTCTTCCTTGGCCACAAATAAAGCCTCAGGGCCTAGAGCCGAGCTGGATCGTTGTAAGTTCAGATCGTTATAACTGAACGGATGAATGATCGAACAGACCCTATAAACACAGCCCATAAACGAAGGCTAGCCTGTAGTAGAAACACTTCCACTCCAACTTCATGGAAATCAAATTCAGCTTTTGCACAAGTCCTTGAACATCCAACAATCTGAATCTGTCAGAGTCAGAAGGGTCTTGGGTTTCCACCCAGAATCTGGTGGTCCAGAAGCAGCCAAGGGAGAACCATGCCCCTGCACCGGCACTTTCACTATAAGTACTCATGGTGGCCATCTGGGCTTGGATCACCTCTGATGGCCCAGCTGCTGGCACTAGGAGACAGAGCAATTAAGTCCTTCAGAACTTGATCATCTATCCTGGGATCCATGGGAGAACCCAGAATTTCAGCAGAGCTGGAAGAGATGCTCTGAGGATTATGGCCCTCAGCTCCTCTATTGAGCCCCAGCAAAGACGGTGCTGAGCCCCACGGTATGGCAGGGTCAGACATCATCTCAGAATGCTCTGTGAGACCTGACACCCTGTGATTCCATGAGCAGGTGCAGACGCAGCCATGGGACAGTCACAACCAATGCCAGCTGATAGACTCAGAGCAAGAAAGGGGAGTGTGAGTTCTTGGAAAGAGCAAGGGGTAATTGGTGTGCTGTCCCTGGGCCAAAGCAGCCAAGGCAGGACGAGCTGGCCCCGGGCCCAGCCTGAGACTCACAAAACCTGGGTCAGCCCCAATTTCTCCAGCCTTGATACTTCACCCATCCGGAATTCATTTACCCCTTATCTCACTCATTCAATAAATGCTTGCCTGGGACCTTTATGTAACTGCCCTCAAGGGCTTCTGGGTCAAAGGGGCCAGTGCAAGCAAAGCCACCAGTAAGAGGGAAGCAATGAAAAGTCCCCAGAGAGACTGAATTCAAAGTTTAGAGAATTTGCATTCGAGGTGTATAGGTGTGTGTGTGTGTGTGTGTGTGTGTGTGTGTGTGTGTGCACGTGAGTGTGTGTGTACAGGAATATGACTGTGTTTGGGGAGGGGCAGCAAGCCCCTAAGTGAATTTCCTCTAGCAAGAAATACAAGAAATCCCTGGGAAACTAAGGGATCACTTATCCTACTGATAAAGGGTTGGCTCCAAAGCAGCCCTAAGAGCTCAGGGGCTGGGAGGTGGGGCTGCCTCCAGGGGCTCGTGGTTCTGGCAGGAGGTGGCCTGTCTCCTTTTCCCCAGCCCTCAGGGAGCGAGCGCAGGGAGACTGCCTTCCCTTTGGGACCACAGCGCTTCCTCCCAGAACTGCAGGGAACACGTGTCAGTGTCCCCAGCAGACACTGCCCCGTCCTGACAAAGGGGGCAGACACACACATCCACAGACAGCGCTGCCCGACACGGTCACTAATAACCTGGGAGCACTTTATCCTGAGTACCAACCCATCCTTCACACCCCAGCCCCTGGCTCTGGAGCCGTCACCCTGTGTTCCAGCCATTGAGGGACCCACACTGAGATGCCAGGAGCCAGTACAGAGTAGGCCATGACCCCGGGCTGAAGGCAAATGGGCAGCTGGGACCTTCTGAGGAACCTATACAGTAAGCTATCTGACCCTCTCACCTCGGCAGGGAAACCCTTAGCACAATCATAAAGCAATAAACAAACTATTAAACATGGAGGACAGCTCGCCCAGCTGTCAGCTTGTGGCCCCAGCCCAAACTTTAGCAGGAAGATCAGTAAACCCTGGCTGACTAATGGAAGGAACCAAACGATACGGAATTTACTGAACTGTAGACAGGCAGCCAGATGAGGCTGGGAAGGGGACGCTGTGAACTGTCGATTCGGGTGTGTCAGCCCTCCGGCATGGAAACCCTGCATATCCCACCCTATCCTGAGCCCAGGGGCATGGTGGGGCATGGGGGCACTCAACCCTACTGTCCGCATTAAGGAAGACCCAGGCCCGGGCCTGAATCCTGGCCACCATGGCATTCCTCACCTGAAAATGCCAGGCCCCCCTCTGAACACAGGCAGGGGCCCCAGCTGAAAGCTTCTGAGGCCTAGAGGTTTCTACTTGAGCTCTGCAATTTCATGATGAGGGTATTCTCAGCATATGAAACCCACCACTGGATGCACAGATTATCAAAATGCATTCTGTCTCCTCACCCCCATCATTGCAGGTACCGTGAGCCATTCAGCTGCCTTTGATGGTGCTAATAGTTATTTTGATTTTGCATTTCTGCCTTCAAGACTATTTCCTGTGATATCAATGACAAAAGTTTTCACTTAACTCTTCCAATAGAAAACCTAATTGTATCTTTCACTCAGAATGAAATTTGAAACTATCAGGACACCAGAAATGCCAGCTGCTAGGAGTCTAAATAAATTTTACACAAAAACACAGTTTCATTTTGCTAGCACAGAAAAAAAAAAAGTAATCTTATGAATAGCCCAAAAAATATAGATCTTGCCAGTAAGTTGCATGAAGGAGTTTTATCCTTATACCATGAAAAAGAATAGCTGGGAAATAAAATGACTTTCAAAATAACCATTTCAACTGGATTTTTAAAAATCAAATATTGTTGTCTAGCCAAGCACAACTAAATATTCCCTTTTTTATCAATGAGGTAAAGGCACTGCCTCAGAAACCTTGCAGGAGACCCCCAGTGGCTGGGCAAGGGGTAGGGGCCTTGGGTTCACAAGAAGAGTTGCAAACACCATTGTGGGTTTTACCCCCAAATCATGTCCCAGTAAGCAGTTCTGGCAGTAGGTGGACCTGTTTCCTGGGGGGGTGCACATGACCCTTGGCCCCTCCCCACAATGCACCTTGCTTTCTTAACACCTGAGATAAGCAGTAATTAAGACAACTTCACCTAGAATACAATGGCTTCTTATTAAATACCATTTTTCCAATTGTTGTAGCTCAAACTGTTTAACCAAGGTTGTTATAAGCATAATACACTCCTGTTCTGAAATACAGAACACCAGACTACTGAACCTTTTCAGGGTCATTAAACAGCTGTAAACATTATTACAAAAATAAACCAGAGATTTCATGCTTACATTTTGGCCTAGAGCTTGCGATGCTGAGCAAGTACATTTTTTCATCTCTCACAATCAACGCTGGTGACATTTGGGCATCCAAACAAATTACATCACAAACATTACTGAGGTGGGCAGGATACTGAGTGGTTTATTTGCCAGATGATTAATAGATAAAGAGGAGGGCAGCACGGGTGACCTGTTCTGTTTTGACTGATGTGTAGACAACGCTATGAGACAGGGCCAGAAACAGTTAAATCCTTGCTGAATTTATTAATGAAAATATGATATTCAAATAGGACTGCAAAGTATGGTGACTGTAACCAGGAGAGTCAAGTTGGAGAGCATGGTCAAACTCCCCAACCTTCCCTTCTGGGTGGAAGGTTGGCCAAAGTGTCAGGGTGGTCTCTGCCTGTAAAGGGGAGCAGGACTCGGCTGAACTGAGTGGTCCCACAGAAGCCCAGGCAGTTTCAGTGTTGGTGAGACAATTGTTGGAGGACTTAGAAGAAGAAGAAAAATGTCACCTCTCTTTGAAGACTTTGGATGATTTCAAAATTCTCCAAGGCCAAGAGGTCTCTCCAGCATATTGGCTTTTGGATAGGTTGAAACTAGCCCAGAACTGAACTCAGATAATGAGCACATCAGATGGGAAAGGAAAACATCCACCAAGGGCTCTCCTGGTCCTCTCCTCTGGGAGAGCAGACTTCTGCCAGTAGTTCCTGGCTCACTATCTGCCCACCCCACACAAAGCCAGGCAAACAGGGGGTGGAACTAACCTCGTATGGGGTAGTTGTTAAGACTGTGGACTTGTCAGGCAGCGAGAGCTCTCAAAGAAGATAGCAATAATTGCCATCATCACCATCTTCACTGCAGCCACCACTCATCATCACCACTTACATCAGCCACAGAATCCGAATCCTTATCATCTTCTTCATACTCATCATCGTTCTCCTCTTCATGGCAGCATCGTGCATCAGTGCCTGCACTGTGCTAAGTACTTCATCAGCACCAGCACTGTGCTAGGTACTTCACAACCTTTATCTCATTTAGCTTTACAGAACCTGGGATGGTAGGTACCATACTGCTGCTGCTGCTCTTAAGTCACGTCAGTCATGTCTGACTCTGTGTGACCCCATAGACGGCAGCCCACCAGGCTCCCCCGTCCCTGGGATTCTCCATACTAGTCCAATACAAAAAATGAGGAAACTGAGGCTCAGAATACGTAAGCCTGAAAACGTCACACAGCTGGGAAGCCTGACTCCAGAGCCCGAGCAAGACATGCTGGAGGGAAGGCTGCTCCCTTGATGTCCACACCACGCTCCGTCTTGCTAGGCTGGATGCTGGCAGATGCCAGCGCCTTCCTTTGTGAAACATGTGGAAATAAAGGAAGCCTCAGCTCACGGCAAAGCTCAAAGGAAGCCAAGGAACCAGAGCTGTCACAACCACGTGTGCCCAGAGTGGAAATAGGCAGTATATTCCAAAGAAAGCACCGCTGGGAGCTGGCATGCTGAGGTGGGTGCAGGAGGGCACTTTGGGGCTAGAAATGCCACATCTGTCAATTGCTGGTTGGGGGAGGGTCACATAACCACTTATTTATATTATCTTGGTTTCTTAAGATCCCTAGGAGCAGATACATTAGTCCACCTGCTCCTGTCCTGCGTCGGGTGGGTTATTCCCCCAATAGACTGGAGTAAGGAGAGAGAAAGCACTGGAATGACCACTGACATGCATCTAGTTGTCAGCTCTTCCACTGACATCAATTTGACCTTGGGCACCTGCCTGAGCCTCAGTTTCTTTGTCTCTAAAATGGACTGGTATTAACTGTCCTACACACGTCACAGGATTTTGAGAAGGCAAATGGATTTGCAGGAGAGAGAAAGTGGCATTTAAATAACAGAGGACTGTGCCCTGTGTAACCTCTTTCTCAGGAGCTGACCACAGCAGCCTTCATGATCCAGAAAGGACCTTCATCTGGGAGTAGAGTAAATGCTGAGAGCTGAAGGACATAACCAAGGCACATGCAAAGCACATCAAAGTGGTTAATGAAGACTCATTCATTGCCAACTTTCTTGGTACATCTGTAAAGTGGACCTCAATCACTCAATAACACTCCTTAATGCCTACATAGAGATATACAAGAAGACCAGGTCTTGCCTTTGAAGCTCACTCATGGAAGGGAAACAAATGAGTGGAGACGACAGAGCAGGGTCCAGTGCTGAAACAAGGACTCGATAACGCTTTGAGGCTGGGAGAGGTGGAGAAGGGATGCAGCGGGGAGAAGGGATGAAAGATCACTGAGGAGAACACCTGGGAAGAGCCTGGAATAAGCAGAGAAGAGGAAGAAGGGTGTGTGGGACGGAGGGGTCAGTGTGTGCCACATGGGGCCTCAGCATAGAATGTTCTTGGGAAAGACAGGGAGGGCGTGGCCAAGCGCAGACTTCAGTGTCAATCTATGGAGCATGGAGTTTATATCTGGGGCAAAACAGGGGCCCAAGAAGCCCCCACTGGAGTCATCACATAACACACATGCCTCAAAGCACTAATGTGACACATGAGCAGTTTTCTACCAAATGTGGGTCAGAGGAGATAAATATTCTTCAAAATCTTCTATTTTTAGAAAAATAGAAGGTGAAAATAAACTCCTGGACCACAAACCAAACATGTAAGGGCTGAAGTTCTCACCTTGGTGAGGGTTACCCATGCATTAGACAGAAAAGGATACTTAAGAGTTTGGAAGAAGGCATTGGTTTCCCCTCTTCCTCTTTGTAACAGCAAAACAAGTGGAAGAAGGATCACTCCAAAAATCCTGGCAGCCCACCCAAGCCTCTCCAAGGGTGGCAGCCCAAATCTACCTTCCATGCTCCTTCCTGATGTTGCCTCCTCCAAGAAGCCTTCCTGGATTTGCCCCAGGCTGGAGGCGATCACTCAATCCCCATAGCTCCCATGCTATTTCTCTGGAATGGTTAAGACATTGATGGTGCCATACTGCACGGTTATCAGAGGTCACATTTCTTCTGCTGTGGGGCTTTCTGAGAGTAAGCATCTTCTCAGCCCCGCCTGTAGCTCCTGGAGGACCCAGTCCTACTCGGAGCTGTCCTCTAGCTTCTGATGATCACACTGCAGGAGAGGAAGATGGTCTAGAGTATCACAAAAATGGACAGCATTTTGTGAGTCACAGCCCAGGCCTCTCCCCCTAGGATCTCAGCCATCAAGTGGTGTTTCCATTCCTCCCAGATGGGATGATTTGGGAAGGAAATGATCCCCTAATTTGCTGTAATTGATTTATCTGAACTGTGTCCACCCCATCAGGGAAAGCAACTAAAACTATATATATAAGCTTTTAGCGACTGCCCTAACTTTGAAATATCACAAAACTGAGAAAGATACCAGCAGTTGTCATGAAGTGTATTGATTATTTTGCTCTCACTGGCTTTCTCATTTCCTTTTTAAACAGACTTCATCATGAAAGGAAGTTAGATATTTAATCCCCTACTAACCTACCTTGGCTCCCTGCTCAGCCTTAGCACAGAGTTGCTGCCCAAGAACAATTGGGGGACTGGGACCCACAGGGTGCCCCACAGAGGGCAGGGTGCTCAGCTGCACCTCATCACCCTTTCACCCCTGATTAAAGTCGTTTAAATCTGAGCCCTTCTGGACTATGATATCGTGTCGAACAGTTTATTTTTGTTTCACAGACGCCTCAGATTTGATTCAGTGAAAAACTAAATATAATGTAGAATGCACATATGCAAGAGTGATCAAAGAGGGCCTGACTGTGAAATATTCATAGAAGCCAGCCCAGGGAGATTCATTCACAGGGGCACCTGTCGAAGACATAAGCTCAGATACACATCATCTCCTAAGTACACACAATCCTTACTGAGCAAAAATCCAGGCGCACCAGTGGGGTCTCTGCCGCCTGCAACCACTGGGCTCAGACCAGTAGACGGGCCCCAGCCAAGGCCAAGACAGACCTCACTCCTTTGTGGCCCTTGGGATCCCCAGTTCAACATCTCCAGCTCCTGGACAGGTCACCAGGCTGCCTGGCCTGCTTCTGCCGAGCCAGACTCCTGGGAGAGGAGGGAAGGCTGGGCCAGGCTCTTATCCCAGCAATGGGTGTCAGCGCCACATGCAGGTGGCCTCCAGGGAAGAGGACGAATTTCCAGCAGTTCACACGTGCTTGAGGACGGAGCGTGTGTGTGCATGCTAAGTCACTCATTGTGTCCTACCTTGTGTGACCCCATGGACTGTAGCTCACCAGGATTCTCCAGGCAAGAGTACTGGAGTGGGTTGGCAGGCAGATTCTTTACCGCTAACGCCACCTGGGAGGGAGCACCCTCTGCCAACTCTTGTTCAAACCTGTTGGAATTGGGAGAGAGGACTCCCTTTTCTGAGCGAGCAGATGAGGGGGCTTCCTGCCCTTATGTGCGTCTCAGTCCCTCTGTCTGGCACACTCTCCTTGCCCTGTCCACTTGTGCCCTGTGCCCTGTCCTCTGTGGGTAAATTAAATGTCACCTCACCCAGGAGGCCATCCTCGATGTCCCGGGCCCTGTCTGTCTCCACAGGGCTCCTCCTGGCTGACTCTTTCCCCCTTACAGTGGCTTGTACACTGGGTTGGCTCTGTTTGTACACTTGACCAGAAGCCCCCTGAGGACAAGGACCATGACCATCGGCTTCACTGGGGCACCTCCAGCACAGAGCCAGGCACAGAGGATGCACTCAATAAATATTTGCCAAAAGTATAAATGATTGAATTAGGGAATGAACGAATGAATGAATGAACAGACCAAGCAACAAATGCTGCAGGCCTGGCGGACAGCATTTCTCACGGAGGAGAGAAGGGGACCCAGGGGAGAAAGACAGACCACAGGCCACTCCTGGGTCACCAGGGCAGGCCATGCTCTCCGCTCCTCAGGGCACAAGCCAGGTAAGAAGTTTGTTCCATGGATGGAGCCTTATGTCAAATGTCACTGTCCATGCAGCCACCTCCAACCCCAGCCTTCACACCTTCTATGAAGAGCTAATCCCACTCCGTCTCATGGTGGATTATCTGGGTCCCTGTCTCACTCCTGCCATCCTGTCTAAGACCTCCAGGGACCAATATCTGACCCAAACAGAAGGTTTCACACATAATATATACCTACAGATTCTAGCTGAATGGACTCCAAACCCCTCAACCTGCTCTTTATAAACCCATATTGCTTACTGACTGCTCTGCCTCCTTCAGTCTACCTGCTCATGCAAACATCCATCCATCCATCCATTCATTCATTCAGCATTTCCTGATGACCCACCATGAGCTGGGTACTGTGCCAGGCTCTGCAGAGAAAAGTCTCAGACTGCTCCCCAGCAAGAGGGCACAGGGACCCAAAACATCAGCCACAGAGACTGATAACATCTGAGTACTGCTCACTCACAAAAGGGTCAGGAGACCCGGAGGCTTCGGAGGGCAATGACCACATCTCCCTCGTAGCAGGTCTATTGTCAGGGGGACGCCAGCACTCCCCTCGCCCCTACTCTGAACCTCTGTTGACACTTCCCTCCCAGACCCCGGGAACCCGTCACCCCCACAGTTAGGAGTGAGGGAGCCACTAGCGCACAGCAGAATGCCTTATCCTGGCGACATGCAGCCCCCCAGAGCAACCTTCCCAGGCCGAGAACAGCAAGCCTGGGGGTTGCATGTAGCTGACTCCCCCCAGGGCAGGGGCACCCACCTGCTCTCCCAGTGGGCGTCTCCCGTGTAGCAGGTCTGGACACAATAGCCCATCCCACCTGTTAGAACAGAGCCTCCACCCCCTCCACTCTCTGGAACCACACACCCGCACCTCAGCCTAGACAATTCTTGGCCTGGCGGGCCCCAGCCCCTCTGGGCGTCACAGCTTCCCAAGCATCAGCCGAGGAGGCTGGCCAGGTGGCCCCCTGCTCAGCTCCTCCTCTGTCCCGATTCATGCCGCTGCGGCCCAGCTGACAAGGAAGGGACCTCCCAGCCAAGCCCTGAGCCTGAACCTCCACCAATCACAGAAAGGCTGGAGTTGAACTTCACTGATGCCGAACTCTAGGGGAGACATTAAAAACGAACGTTTCTCTTTTCACAAGCGAGAACATGCCTTTAGCGTGCATGGGTCCAGGGCCGTCAGCGGGCAGTTGGTCCGCCCCCCACCTTGGACAGGCTGTACTTGATCATCACAATCACGACACCAGTGTCTCCCCACCCTCGCCTCAGGAGGACCAGAGTTACTTCCCAAGGACAGACTTTCGGAAGGCACAGAGCATTTTTCAGCTTCAGGAGCTTGGTGTGGAGGCACACTCTAAAAAAGCAGCCAACAGCATTCAGAAGCACCCACAGTCAATGGCCGGGTGGCTAGTGAAATCTTTGGGGCCCCAGAGGAATCTCTCTCCTGGGACTCTGTATGACATGATACATGCTTTCCACTGCCAAAGGTGAACTGTGTCTTATTCCAAAAGACCTGAAGGCCCACGAGCTCCAAGGTGGTACTTCCTCAGTTACCAATCTGTGATACAGGGCAATAATAAGATTACTGGGAGGATCAGTTCAGTTCAGTTCAGTCGCTCAGTCATATCTGACTCTTTGCAACCCCATGGACTGTAGCATGCCAAGCCTCCCTGTCCATCACCAACTCCCAGAGTTTACCCAAACTCATGTCCGTTGAGTCGGTGATGCCATCCAACCATCTCATCCTCTGTCGTCCCCTTATCCTCCCACCTTCAATCTTTCCCAGCATCAGGGTCTCTTCAAATGAGTCAGCTCTTTGCATCAGGTGGCCAAAGTATTGCAGTTTCAGCTTCAACATCAGTCCCTCCAATAAACACTGAGGACTGATCTCCTTTAGGATTGACTGGTTTGATCTCCTTGCAGTCCAAGGGACTCTCAGTAGTCTTCTCCAACACCACAGTTCAAAAGAATCAATTCTTCGGCGCTCAGCTTTCTTCATAGTCCAACGCTCATATCCATACATGACTGTTGGAAAAACCATAGCCTCCACTAGACAGATCTTTGTTGGCAAAGTAATGTCTCGGCTTTTTAATATGCTGTCTAGGTTGGTCAAAACTTTCCTTCCAAGCAGTAAGTGTCCTTTAATTTCATGGCTACAGTCACCATCTGCAGTGATTTTGGAGCCCAAAATAATAAAGTCTGCCACTGTTTCCACTGTTTCACCATCTATTTGCCATGAAGTGATGGGATTGGATGCTATGATCTTAGTTTTCTAAATGTTGAGCTTTAAGCCAGCTTTTTCACTCTCCTCTTTCACTCTCAAGAGGCTCTTTAGTTCTTCTTCACTTTCTGCCTTAAGGGTGGTGTCATCTGCATATCTGAGGTTATTGATATTTCTCCCGGAAATCTTGAGTCCAGCTTGTGCTTTATCAAGCTCAGCATTTCTCATGATGCACTCTGCATAGAAGTTAAATAAGCAGGGTGACAATATACAACCTTGATGTACTCGTTTTCCTATTTGGAACCAGTCTGTTGTTCCATGTCCAGTTCTAACTGTTGCTTCCTGACCTGCATACAGATTTCTCAAGAGGCAGGTCAGGTGATCTGGTATTCCCCTCTCTTTAAGAATTTTTCACAGTTTGTTGTGATCCACACAGTCAAAGGCTTTGGCATAGTCAGTAAAGCAGAAATAGATGTTTTTCTGGAACTCTCTTGCTTTTTCAATGATCCAGCAGATGTTGGCAATTTGATCTCTGATTCCTCTGCCTTTTCTAAAACCAGCTTGAACATCTGAAAGTTCATGGTTCACGTATTGTTGAAGCCTGACTTGGAGAATTTTGAGCATTATTTTACTAGCGTGTGAGAGGAGTGCAATTGTGTGGTAGTTTGAACATTCTTTGGCATTGACTTTCTTTGGGATTGGAATGAAAACTGAATGGTCCTATGAGCAGTCCTATGGCCACTGCTGAGTTTTCCAAATTTGCTGGCATATTGAGGGCAGCACTTGCACAGCATCGTATTTTAGGATTTGAAATAGTTCAGCTGGAATTCCATCACCTCCACTAGCGTTGTTCGTAGTGATGCTTCCTAAGGCCCACTTGACTTCGCATTCCAGGATGTCTGACTCTAGGTTGGTGATCACACCATCAGGATCATCTGGGTCGTGAAGATCTTTTTTGTACAGTTCTTCGGATGGAACCCAGTAATTTATATAAAGTCCTTGCAGTGGCATCTGGCACAGGGGGGAGGAGCTCTGTGTAGAGGCTACCGCTGCTGCCTGCTGCCTCTTCTTCTACCACCTCAGTGGCCATCTACACATCCACACCGCCCAGTCTCCATCACGCCTACAACCAAGCAGTCCTGGGCAGTCACCATCCCCCCACCGGAAGTCAGATGCTCCCCAGGCCTGTGTGGTACTCAAGGGGTTAATCACCTTATCTTTTTTCTTTTAAAAAGTGTTTGCAGCTAATGAGGAAAAGTTGAACACCCCCATTTGAAATCTGGACAAAAGGCATGAGAAACAGGCAATTCACAGAAGAAATGGAATTTGGCTAATAACCATAAAAATGTCACTCCTGACTAGAAAGCAAAAAAGATTCAAAACAATAGCAAGGCTCCATTTTAATGTCGTTACAGGAAAGGCTATGCCCAGGCCTTGTGAGAACCCGCAGCCTTCTCCATGAGACCGTGGCACAGCCAAGGCGGAGCGTGGAGGATGGTGAGGCCACCTTGCTCCAACCACAGCTTCCTTCCAAAGGAAGGACTCAGAGCTATGGTGCGAGTCTTGAGCACCATCAACTGTGGCTTCAAGCAAGCCCACCTGGGAGGCCTTCTAGAAAGTGCTTTCCCAAGAAGAGGCCTCAGTGTGAGAAGACAAAGCTCACACTTTCGGCTACACCCAGAGGAAACTATTAGAAAGCATCAGAGTCCTGCCAAGGAAGCCAGTCTGCTGGGCAGTGGCTTGTGTGAGGTGGGTACGGCTGGACCCAACCATCCGGCTCCACTTACATGGCCCCATGCCTGATGCCAGCCTGTCTCACTGTGCACTCTCCTGCGCCCATGGCTGTCTCCACTGAAGGCAAAGACCAATCCGCACTGTTGTCCCTGTGCCACAAATAAGAATTCATGCCAAAGGCTTCCATCAAATGGCCACTGCACTCTCACCCAATCTCACGTCCTACCTTCTCCTCAACTGCTTGGGGAGCATGTCCCTACTCCATGCATGAGCTCTGGCATCTCCTCCCTTTTCACAGATGTGCTTCTTGAGGGAAGGGATGCACAGATGGTAGCAGGGTGGCAAAACTAGGGAAACCTCAGAGATCATCAGGCTCCTACTCACTTAGCCTGATGTGCCTATTTAACAGATAGGTAAACTGACGCCAGAAGATAAATGATGACCCCTCCCAAAGTTACATAGCAAATTAGTAGATATGTGTCTGTATTTTACTTCCCTTAGTTACCTCCTAAGCAATCAAGAAATTTAGTAGGTGCTAAGTAAATGTTGCAGAGAAGGCAATGGCACCCCACTCCAGGACTCTTGCCTTGAAAATCCCATGGACGGAGGAGCCTGGTAGGCTGTAGTCCATGGGGTCACTAAGAGTCGGACACGACTGAGCGACTTCACTTTCACTTTTCACTTTCATGCCTTGGAGAAGGAAATGGCAACCCACTCCAGTGTTCTTGCCTGGAGAATCCCAGGGACGGGGGAGCCTGGTGGGCTGCCGTCTATGGGGTCGCAAAGAGTCAGACACTACTGAAGCAACTTAGCAGCAGCAGCAGCAAGTAAATGTTGGCTGGCTGACTGAGTGGATGAAAGAAGAAATAATGCACAGATAAATAGATGGGCAGGGCAACCAACAAATTCTGGAATGTCTTTGCCTCTGCCCCCTCAGCAGCCAAATAGGGGCCAGCAGCTACCAGAAGACTTCCATAATACACCTTCTACCATCAGATCCCAAACTCATCAATCTCTCTCTTTTTTTTTTTTTTTCATAATTCCTTCTCCAATCAGATAATATAAAGTTAGACACTTGATTATATAATGTCCCGTGTGTATTGACCATTCTTGGGGTCCGTACAATCAGGAAGTCTGGCAGCCTGGGGCCTCCCAGCCTCTGCAGAGCTTAGAGCACGGCGTGAAGCTCATGAACCAGCTGCCGCTGAGTCTATGCCGCCCTCGGGGGTGTGAGATCCTCCCAGGAAGGCGGTCAGGGGCTGCAACCAGCACTCCCAGGACAGAAGAAGCTCAGGATCTCCCCAAGTCTTTCCCGAGAAAGCAAGAAGAGCAAAGATGGAGCAGAGGCCAGAGATACCCCCCATTTAGAAACAGTCTTCAGGAGGCAGGAGAGAATGTTTCCATTCGCCCGTTCATGTGTTTGATTTGCATCAAATTACATCAGGTTGATGTGATGTAACAAGACATCCCCCCATGAAATGCATAAATCAAAGCACCCCATAAATTTAAAGGAATAGAGCTCTTTTTCAGAAGTGGCTAATTACTCATAAACAGCAGATATTTTATTGCCGTTAAAGTCAGTAGCAGGTTTTTAATAGCCAGAGCGTTTTGTAACTCAAGCTTTTCATAACACAGGCCTGGGGAAGCCAAGCATTACCTGTTTGTAGCTCCCTGGAGTGTGACAAAGATCTTGCCAAGGTAGATCACCTCTGAGGGGCCTCCCACAGCCACGCCCAGCTGGGGTATGTTACTGGCCCCACCACTACAGCTCTGCTGGGAGGGGGAAGCCAGCCCTCTGTCTGGGAAGGGGCTCCCCATAAATACCACTCTCACGCTCGTGACTTTTATTGGGATCTGGGACTTCTGCACACTCATGGGGCTGGTTTCCTGCCTGTACCACTGGGGAGCAGAGTTAACCAGGTGCAAACTCCTCCACCAACTGTAGACACTTGGACAGGCATCCATCTCCTTCCACCCACGCTCACCACTGTCCCTGCATGGAGCAACTCCTCTCTTCCTCCTTAATCCTGGCATTTGAGTGGGATGCAGCCAAACCTCAGATCCTGATTGTGGGCTTCACTTGAGCCAATCAGAATATTCCAAACCCTGGCCTTGGTGATAAATTCAAGGCTCAGCACATGACCTAATAATGAGAGTGAGAGCTAGGGCTTGTGAGTGAGCTACCGGTGCTTCAGACACACTCCAGAGAGGTCTGGAGCTTTAGCAGCCATTTCGCTACCAAGAGTCTGAAACTGCTGATGGTGGAGATGTAGCATTTTGGGACAAGTGCCAAGGAGGCGGAAGAGAGAAGTCAGCCGCTAAGTAACATAATTTGAGCTCCTGGATCAAATGACACCTGAAGCTGAACCATTTACATACTTTGCATCCTGGTGCTTTAAGCTGGCTTGGGTTGGATTTTCTGTTACTTGAAACCAAATGAGTCTTGGTTGATGAAAGACCCAATCCTCTCTTCCAGTCCACCCCACGCCACCCCACCTCTCAGCTTCTCTTCTGCTCATCCAGTCCCCTGCCCAGAATCATGACAATTTATTCCCATCTTTGCTCTCTTTCACTGAGTTTATTCAAATCTAGATCTGGAACGTCCAGAAGGTTCCATGCACACCCTGAAGTCCCGAGCCACACACTGGCTGGGCTCTTGTAGAACTGTCTGGTGTGAAGGGAAGAGGGAGACTGAGCCTTCTCCTGCTTCCCCTGAACACAAAATACGCCTCCACAACAGGCACCAAGAATGCCTTTCTCACCCTGCCCAGCTGTCTCCTTGCCATTTGCCAAGGGATCTGGGATCCCACCACTGGGTCTTTCCCATAGGGCTTTCCTTATTTGCTTCAAGGAAAAAATGATTTTATCTGTTTACTCATGATAGTTCAGAAGTCTTCAGAAAGTTTGTGTGGATTTCATAGGTTCTCTCAGCAGAGAGCCTTCTCACATGATATTCTTTCTATAGCCATCCTCTCCCCCCACCATCTGCACCTTGCAGATCTACAGCCCAACGTCACTTTCCCAGGGGTGCCCCCCAGCTTCCTGAGATTCCAAAGATGCCCCGTAATCTGAGTGCTCAACCTACTGTACTATGTACGCTCAATAAAGACGTCTACTGGCTGATGAAGGAATGTGAAGCCCTGGAGTGCTCCGCATTCTGTGTTCACAGAGCACCTCCCCACTCACCTCATTCCCCTTCTCTCCCTGCCCACCCTGCACTGTAAGGATTCCTGGCCTCCTTTTCACTGTGCAGAGAGCCCCAGAGAGACCAGACTCCCATGCAGTGCTCCTGCTCCAAGCACAGGGCCCTCTGCCGCCTCCTGTGTGCATGCCAGGGACACAAGGGCATCCGGGCACATGGAACCTGAAGCGGGGCATCCGAGAGCAGGCGGAGTACTAAAGGGAGAATGAAAATGAGCTGCAGCCCGGCCTCGTCCCCAGCCATCCCTGCGGCCTGGAGACAGTGTCCCTAGGCTGGCCTTAGCTAAGCCGCAGGGTGGCCACCGGGAGCAATCATTCCCCACCCGCAGCATGTACTCACACCAGCAAGGAGGCAACCCAGGCCCCTGGCAAAGCACGTTGGACCGGGTGGAGAATGTGTCACCCAGGCCCCGGGAAACTTGCTCCGTGTCTGGCTTCAGAGGCCACACTCAGTCGGCTGGCAGGGAGTCTGGCCTCCCCTCGAATACCCGTCATGTTCCTGCTTGTCCACTGGCCCACCTGCCCCCACCTTCCCACCGCCCTTTGCAGCGACCACTCCCCTGCCCCATGCCCTGCCACAGCTGCTGGGGCTGGCAGCCCTGCCCCTGCTGGAGCCCCCGGGAGGGAACCCTGCCCTTGCCTGCCCTTCGCACAGGCTGGGCAGGCCTCAGTGGCTGGGGACAGATGAGCAAGCTCTACAGTGTCTGTCATCTCACTCCAAGAAACCCAGCTGGCCAGGGACCCGCGTGTGCAACCTCTGATCTACAAAATTGCTTGTTCACCCCCAGGATCCCTGGATTCCACAAGCCCCAGTGCCCGGCAGTAAGACAGAAAAGGGATTTCCAGATCCATTTCTTTACTCATTCATTCATTTACCCTAGCACAGAACAGCCACTGCTTTAATTTCTGCCTCCCCTATTACCATAAATTTTGTCAGGGTAGAAACAATGTCTCCTGCTATTGTTGCTATATCCCTGCATGCTGGGGTCACTGCAGCAGACCTTGTGAAATATACAGAATACTCAATAAATATTTATTGATTAGATGGAGGGACAAAAACAAGGATGGATTGATGGATGGATGATGGATGGATATTTGGGTAGCTGGATGGATTGATGGAAGGGTGGAAGGATAGATATGTAGATGGAAGGATGGATGGAGTGAATTAGCATCTTTATGTGTTAGGTAATATGAGGACTGTGAAGATGAGCCTGGAGAAGTCTCTAAATGAGACGAGAGTCTTGGCCTGATATCAATACTGAGAGCAGGAAAAATACACTCAGTGCCCCAGGGGAAGTAGTACTGTGAGGAGGTGTCAGTTTAGAGAAAGGTGAGGGTGGGGGTTGGTAATCAGAATCCATCATATATTGTTTAACATCTTGTAAAGCTCTTCTCTGGCAATAGGGTCTTCAAGCTTGCCAGGCACCATTAGTCCTTTCTAGGAATCTAACACTCTTACTGAGGACAGGGACTGCTTTATCAGGGATCTTTCCGGTGTATTTTCCTGAGACTTGGATCCATGTTAAACCTCTGGGGTCAGTGGGTCTTGTCTTCAGGGGTTTTTCTTCAGAGCTCTGCTGCCTAAAATCCTAAACTCTCCAGTAGCTCAGGGTCCCTTCACCTGTTTCAGAAAATTAAAAGAAAAAAAAAAAAAAAATGCCGTGTCCCAGTTGCAGGCAACACAGATCCCTTCCCCTTGGTTTTCACCACCGAGCTGCTCGGCAATAAAACCACCTTCTCGCTTTTGGCCGTGTTTTTGTACCCCTGCTAATATTTTTTTAATTAATTCACTATTTTTTACTTTAATGCATTTAAAAAGAAACTATATCATTACCCTAAATGGAAATTTGTATCGCTTGCTCTAAATTAAAGGTAATTATAAAAATAAATAAAATGAGAACAATGTTATTAAATTCTGGCTGAGCACTGCTGCCTGCAGCAGGCTCTGGCCTGAGGCCTGCTCTCTCTTACAGAGGGAGCTGACAAGGGTAGAGGATGTTGGGGACACACAGGAGCCAGTGGGGCTTCCCCCTGGGGAGCTGGGGTGCAGTGAAGAGTAGGTCTCTCACCCTGTGATCTCAGCTAGTTGATGGGGGAGTCCCTGTATCCCCTGAAGTTGCCGTGGACACCCCAATGTCGGGCTTCTCCGTGGTCCACACAGACCCTCTTTATCCAGTGAGGACCTTCAGATCAGAGTTGATAAGAACTCCCTTTAGAAGTTCTGGGTAAGTGGGGAATAAACTGACCTTTCCTCCCCATTAAAGAAAAAAACTTAATTTGAAAATATATTCCTCCCTTCTCTGTCTCTTGGGCCCTCCACATTCCTGTCTTTGACCTTTATTGCCTCCAAAGCCCATGAATGCTATCTGGGTCATGGGTCTGCTCTTTGTTCCTGGGAGGACAGGGTGCCCTGGCTCCCCTGAGGCCTTGGCCAGTGACTGGCCTCCAGGCCCTTCCCTGGGGACCTCATCATGAGAGATGCCTGCTCCCCTCCAAGTTCACGGGAGAGAAGAATCCTGTGTGTTGCAAACACTGGATTCAGCTCACAGGCAAAGGACAGACTGTGAAACCATCCAAAAAAACAAATACCTATGATCAACTTAAGCATGGTCAAAATCTCCTGGCACCCAGAATCTGGCCCTAGTGGGTGATCCACAGGGTTTCCTCTGAAAAAGCAGAGAAGGACTGAAAATAGCAAAGCAGTTCTGAGACTGGATCCCGAAAATTTACCTTGGTTTTTCTCTTTCATGAGAGGAACATTTCAAATATCAGTGAAATCTTTATAAGAACAACTAAATAGATGAGTTTTAGCTGCACAATGAACCACGTTTTTTTCCTCAAAGGGTGAAACAGAGAATTTAGGATGTTTTTTTAAAAGATTTTGTTTTTCCTGATATTGCCTGAGCGATGCTTCTGACGCTGGAGATTATCTGTGCAGCAGTCGGGCTTGTTGTAATTAACACACAAGTAGCAGCTCCACTTCCTAGTAATATATTTTCCTAAGACTTTGATGATGCTGAGAGATTTTGAATCCCACATTGCAGACTTTGAAGAAACTGCATTGGATAGAGACACCTTAGATGAAATTGAAAATAACTCGAGTTTAATATGCCGCCCCAGGAGCCTTGTGGAAAGAACGGGTTAAAGATATCTGAGTGCACTGTGGATCCGACTGCTGGAAAGTTGGTCTTGCGGGGCCTGCCAAGGCGCAGAGCTGTGTGATTGGGCTTCTTCTTTGGGGGAGCTCTGGCCCCTGAGTGTCTTCTTTGGTCTCAAACATAAATGACTTCCTTAAAGGATTTAATTAATTCTTAAATGTGCACAGAGCCCATGAGCACAAACATTAACTTGTTAGAAGCATTAAGCCAGATTCTGTTCTCAGCCACTCACAAGCAGTTCCCCGTGACATCTCTGGTAGTGTCACATGCAGTCTGGGTGCCCAGCACCCTAGGTCCCCAGCTTATGTGAGGACCAGGCGGTGACTCATGCCGGGGCCAGCAGCACAGTCCGGCCTCTGCTCAAGAAGAAGCACCGGAGAGAACTCTCTCCCCTCTCTGCTCTGCTTTCTTTGCTCTCCACTGAGCTCCCCGGGCCACTGATGGCTTCTCCTGGCAAGGACACCGAGGAGCAGAGGGCACGTTGGGAGTCCTGCTTGGATGGGGCGGGATGGGGCAAGCTGTGGTGAGCAGGCTCACGCCAAAGCCTCCCCAGATGTGAGCACATTAGGAGAGGGAACACATTGCTTCTTCTCCGACCCAGGCCAACGGCGCCTTCTCCAGGAAGACCCTGCCCTCCTCCTGCCCAGACCTCACACTGTGGACTCATTTACCCAGCCAGTTCTCATCTTATCTTGTTCACCCAAGTTTCCTTTATGTTGTCTGTCTTGGGTGCAATCTGATTTAGAACAACAGTAACAACATTTACTGCCTATAAAATAGGCCACACACATGCACGCATGTGTGTATATGTACATATGTGTGTGTCTTTCATGACAATATCTGCTGCTGGCAACAGATAAAGAATATTCTTATATGTAATATTGGAAAGGCTATAAGTTGGTAGTATTTTTTTGGAAAGCAGTTTGGCATTACATATCAAAAGTCTGAAAAATATTTATAACCTATGACTCAGCTTTCCACTCCTAAAACAAACCTAGAATGCTATCAGTGACAAAGACAAAACTGTGCTGAAATGCTACTTCTGGCAACAAAAAACAGAGTTGACCTAAATGTCCGAGAGTAAGAGAATGGTTAAATCAACGCTGCTACGAACACGATGTATTGAAATCATGCTTTCAAAAAGTATTTCAGAGGATGGGAAAATGCTCAGGAAAAAAATTTAAGTGAAACAGAAAACTATGATTACAGTTTGATTCCAATTCTGTAAAAGAAAATATATATATATATATGTATATAAAATAATGAAAGGAAATATAACACAATCTTAACAAACAATTATCTTTGTTGGGGGGGATAAGATTATTTGTCTTCTAACGTCTATTATATATTTTCCAAGTTATTTCATGGGCATGTGTTTGTTCTTCTAACCAGAAAAGCATAAAAGTTATTTTTGAAGAGAAAGCTGAAATGAAAGGAAACCTACCTCCATTCAGCAAACATCAATCTGCAACACTTTTTTTAAATTTGGGGGCTATATATATTTAGTTGGATTAGAATGAAAGAAATGAGTTTAAAATAATAATAAGCTGTATAATGATGGAAGTGTTTTAATTGCGTACATTTGATTATAGGGTGGTTCTCAGAAGTGGTGCTTTAGGGATGGTTATGAAGGGAACAAGTAGTTTCCTAGATGGCCCAGGCACACCCCCCCCCCCCCCCCCGGGGAAGACCCCCTCCACCTCCCACCTCTGTCAGTCCCCAACCACAGGGCCGAGCACAAAGCCACGTTCCAAAACATAACAGAAGTAGACAAATGAAGATGCACTCTCATGAAGAAGTGGATGCAAGCTTTTTTTCCTGGGATATTTGGTGATTCTGTAGGTCTGGTACCCCTTGCCATAGGCCTTGCTCTAGGAGTGGAAAACCGAGTCATAGGTTATAAACACTTTCAAAGTATTTTCTCTCCTGGAATATTTGGATTTTTACAACAAACCCCAGAAGACCAAATAAATAGTCCCCTTAAGTTCAGCAATCATTTACGAAGTGCTCACCATTTAGATTCAATGGAGTGAAGGGCTTTAGGATAATTTCCTCTCATCCATGATACACCCATGACACAATGTGAACACATGAATGTGTATTACCAGGAGAGGCTGCCTTCTCTAGAGAAGAGAAGAAATTACACGGTGAGTAGATCAAGGATGATGCCTACAATTTTAGGAAAGATCATCCCCTAGCAACACTTCCTAGCCTTCAGAAAGGATGACACAATATTCAGAAATCTACTGTAATAGGCCAGAGAACAAGATCCACATGCACATTTTGATAGATATCCAAAAGGCCTCTAACAAAATTAGGGATTCATTTCTGATTTTTTTAAAAATGTTTGGTAATACAAAAGTAAGTCCATCAAAATACCTATCTCAAAAAAAACCCAAAGCATGTTTTATGGTAAAACACTAGCAGCATTTTCATCAAAATTTAAAACAAACTAAAGATGTAAAGATGCCCTGTCACCACAGTTCTTGAATATCGTTACAGAAGTTTGAGCCAATGCAACTAGCCAAGAAAATCAAGTAAGAACTATAAATATTAGAAATAAAAAATGATCATTACTTTCCTATGGTATGTTTGACCATCCAGAAAACTCCACTGAATATTAAAACCCCGAGAGTCAATATTTTTAATACAAATAGCAGTGGATTGTTTCGAGGTGGCAAACTGGCCCTATCTACTCTACTTCTCTACCACTCCTAAATCCTAGAAATGGCATACAATTTTTCATATAGAACAATTTCTTAATGGCATTGGAAAATAAGAAAAAGAGTCATCAGCATGAAATTTTGACATATTCCTGGAAGATGGAAAACAGATGGGATCAGATTGATAGGAGGAGACCAAACACACTGTAAGGAAACAACCTGAAAGAAATGAATTGATCCAGAGAAACCCAGGACTGAGGGAAAATAGAGCAGCAGAAGAGAATCGCATCCCCAAAGCCAAGCACCAAATGCCACCTTATGAAGACACGGTGCTCCTGGCCTGAAAAATGCCCTAGGGCTTGAAAAGAAGCAGAGAAGAGCTTGCAGTAATTTCTGAGAGAGTGAAGAAGAAAATAGAAATGCTGCCCTGCTAGGAAGGCAAAGACCCTGAATCTCCCACTGAATGAATGAACACCCAGTGGATGGGGACAGGGTGGGGAGGAAGGCAGGTAAGTCATAGCCTGCCGCCCACCCCCCTGCTTCTGCCCGCCTGCCACACACTGCACATCCTTATGGGGAATCCAACTGCCCTGGAGCCCTCCTCACTAAGGAGCCAGCAAGCATCCCTCCCACTCCATGGTGAGGCCTGTGGAGCATCAGACCAACAGAACCTACAGAACCACCTGCTAGCTGCCCACTCTGTCCCAAATCCTCTTCTCATAAACGTAAGTTGACAAGATGCTCACTAGACACATGACAGAAGCTCAAAACACAGAAAAACAAGGATCAAGATGAACCCAAAAGAAACAAAAACAATTTAGAGAACAGGAAAAATTGAACTTAAATTTCTCATTAATATATTTAGAAAGAATAAAGAGAATACTGCATCTTCTAAGAGAGAAATGACTGCCAGGAAACAGAGTAATCAGAGAAGAAAAAATAAAGATGCTGGAAATTCAATTTTTATAAATGCAGATATTTTTTAAAAGTCAATTGAAGATCTGAAAAGATGAATATACATGGTCCAGGCCATATTACTAGCATGGAAGATAATGTTGAAAGTAGCACCAAAAAAGAAATGAAAGAAAGAAATGAAAAGTGAAGGAGAAAAATTAAGAGACACGGAGGTACAATTCAGAAGGTCTAATATCTATCTAATAGAACTTCCAGAAAGAAAATAAGTCAATAAATGTTTAAGAAATAATGATGGTGATAGTAGAAAAAGAAAATATCTGTTGAATGAAAAAATAAAAACCAATTAACTTTGAAAGAATCCTTCAGACACTGGGAAATTTTCTGAAGAAAAAAAATTATACATTGTCACATCCAAAGAAACTTCCAGACTCAGAGAAAAAGACAAAAAGTAGAGAAGTAAAGAGAAAGAAAAGAGAAAATAAACAGCTTACCCCAAAAGGAGTGAGAATTGGTTTGTCATCAGACTTGTCATCAACATTAGATGTCTCAAAACAATCAAAGAATATTATCAGGGGCTGAGGAAGTTATTTTGAACCTGATATTGCATTGAGTGAAAGGTAAAATTAACACATTTTCAAACAGAAAAGGACTTAGACATCTCTAAAGAAATTAATACAATAGAGAAAGCAAAATTTTTAAAGTGCACCAAATGTCAGGCAAATTTTATGTTTAAATCTAAATAATATACAGTGCATAATGCTGTTTTTAAAAGTCTGGAATTAAAGTCACAGATCATTTTAACATGAAAGGAAGGGGGAAGGGTGTGGGACTGGAACCAGATGATAGATCAGATAAAAAGTGGAAGCATGCTAAACTTCTAGTTTTGTTGAAGGGAGACAGTGGATGCTGAATGTACACATGTACGTGCATGCACACACACACACATATTTAAATGTAAGAAATGAAATGTTACCATTATATGACTATATCCCAGATATACAGTTTCTAAATCAGAAAATAAAATGTAACAAAGAAAATTTGATTCATACAATGAAAGGGAGAAAATTAAAAAAAAAAACAAAACTTGATATAGTAACACACAACGTAAGGTAGAAGGAACAAAACCACAGATGTCAGTAAACTTAATAAATGTTAATGGGTTAAAATCATAAAAGAGGGAAATATTAGATATTTGGATTAGATTAAATATATGTCCACAATTCCCCCAGTTTTATATTCTTTATGTGAGAGCCAGCTTAGACATGAAGGTTGAAAATATAGGAATGGAAAAAACTCAAATGAAACAAGATTAACAAAATAAAAATAGGTAATGCAATATCAGTATCAAAAAGATATAATTTAAAGAAAAAATACTAAAAAGGTAATGGAGGATTTTTATGTCAAAAAAGGGGTACAGTCTATTAGAGATGCAAGAAATAGTCATAGTTAACTGCATAGTTCTGTACAATTAACAACAAAGCTTTAAAATACATAATGCAAAAACTGGAATAATATAATACCAACTTTAAGAAATCCATCAAAGGAATTGTTTCTACATCTTCCTCAAGTAGTCATAGGAAAAGTAGATCTCTTCAATAAATTTAAAAATGAGTGTAGTGACAGATATCCATACACAAAAGAAAACATGAAATCTTTACAAATACCCATGAAACATTTCAAAGATGTTATATGTATTAGACTACACATACTTCAATAAGATTCCATAACATAGAAATCATATTAATCACATTAATTAAAAGAAAAACAAAGTGATAACCAAAAAAAGACACCTTTCTTTAGGATATGGCTATGGCAGTATTTAAAAGAAATTTTATAACCTTAAATGTAATGAATGAATAGAGAGTGAAAAGAATTGAAAACAAATGAACTAAGCCTTCAGTTCAAGAAGCTGAAGGAAAAAAATAAAAATAAACCCAAAGAAAATCGAAAGAAGGGATTAATAAAAATAACAGCAGAAACTAATTTAAGAGAACATCCTCCTTCCCCTGCCCTCTGGGGTTGGGGGAAGACTCACTAAAATCTGGTTCTTTGAAAAGACCAAGAAAACAAACTTGACAACGTGGATAAGAATAGAGAGAGAATATACAAATAAACATTAGGATTGAGAAAGGGTAAATAAATTCAGATACAAAGGGGACTTAAAAATTGTAACAGAATATACAACTTTATATCTTTCACTTGAAAATCTACATGAAAATGAATCATTATCTTTAAAAATGATCAGATACGACTCAACGAAAAGCTAAATACCTGAATAAAATATAACCATAGCAGAAATTTAAAAGATAATGAATAGTTACATCAAACAAAAAGACCCAGTTTTATGCTCACAGTTTACTAGACCTTCAAAGGAACAGATTATCTCTCTGTTTATAAACTGTCCCAAGAGCACAGAAAAACAGAAAACTCCACATGTCCTTCTCTGAGACTAGGACAGGGCTACTAGGTACAGACAGAGGAAAAAGAGAAGTAGAAGGATGAGGACTAAGAGGAGAAAGAGGAGGGAAGGAGAAAGAAGAAAAGGAGGAGGCGTAAGCCCCCAGGCTTACCGGGGTACTCCAGGAGCAGGAGGAGGAGGAGAAGGAAAGGGAGCACTGGGGAGGAGGGAACGGGAGGAGCAGGAGGGAGAGAAGGAGGGGAGGGGAGGAGAACCAAGAACGGCTACTAACAGAATTACTTCCTATAGAAGCTGTAGGACAATCTCATTTATAAACACCAATGTAAATACCCTAAACAAAATACTAGTGAAATGAATCTGGTCATATATTAAGATAATAATTCATCAGAGAACAACCAGAGTTTACTCCTATAATTCAAGAATCATTCAACAATAGAAAGTCTATTAGTTTACCATATGAACATCTTACAGGAAAATAACCATATTACATCAACACTGTCCCCAAAACACTTGATAAAACTTAACATTCCTTCTTAATTTATAAAAAGGTAAATGGCCTACATCACACAATGTGTTTGATGACAAAATATTGGAAATATTTCTGTTAAAGCTAGCAACAAGACACTCTCCTAGAAGTTTTAGCCAATGCAGACAATGTGATTTTTAAGGAGGAAAAAGAAAATATGATATACAATTATTGACAAGGAACAGACAAAACTGTCACTATTATCAGCTGAAAATTACTATACCCCCCAAAATCCAAAGAATGAAGTATAAAATTGTTGGTACTAATAAATGTGCTATTAGAGGTGAAAGGTAAGATAAATACACTGAAAATTATTATTCTCCTTATACACTAAAAGCCAATTATAAATGATCAGAGGAAAATTTTAAACACTCATAAATAAATATAATAAGAAATGGGTAAGACTTACATGAAGTAAAACATACAACTTTATGGAAGGGCATAAAATAAGACCTGAATAAATAAAGATATACCATGTTCATGGATGGAAAGATGATATTGCAATATTGTAAATATGTAAACTTTTATGAAATTAATCTATAAATCCACGTCAAATTGCTGATAGGATCAGTTGCTAATATCAATTGCTGATATCAAACTTAACATGTGAAATCTAAAATTCATCTAAAAAAATGTGATAACTGACAAGTAAATTGTAAGAAAGGAGAATAAGGAGAAGGCATGCAAACTATCAAATCAAAGTGTAGTAAAACTATAGTAATTGAAATAATATGGTCATATATAGAACTAGGCAAATAAGTCAAGAGACCAGACAGAGAGAACTCCCAAAGAGACATGTGGTTATGCCTCTTTGACATGGTAATGTGGATAAAGGTAATGACTCCAATGTAGTGAAAGAACAACCTGATGAATAAATGTACTGGGATGATGGTGATTTCCCTAGTGGCTCAGTCCACAGAGTCTGCCTGAAATGCGGGAGACCTGGGTTCAGTCCCTGGGCTGGGA
Organism: Dama dama; assembly: GCF_033118175.1. Lineage (NCBI taxonomy): Eukaryota > Metazoa > Chordata > Mammalia > Artiodactyla > Cervidae > Dama > Dama dama. Next base: position 45,885,060 of record NC_083684.1, on the reverse strand, counting down.
AGATCCCCTGGAGAAGGAAATGGCAACCCACTCCAGTACTCTTGCCTGGAGAATTCCATGGGCAGAGGAGCCTGGTGAGCTGCAGTCCACAGGGCTGCAAAGAGTCGACTAATGTGACTAATTTTTGACTTTTCACTTTCACTGGGACAATGGGCCACCATTTAGACAAATACTTCCCACGAAATACTTCACACAAAAATATTTTTAAAACTAGGAAACTATCTATAGATACAGAGAACAGACTTGTGGTTGCCGAGTGGTAAAGGGGGAGGGAAGAACTGGAAGTTTGGAGCTAGCAGATGTCAGCTATTACATACAGGATGGATAAACAGTAAGATTCTACTGTACAGCACAGGGAACCAGGGAGCTATAGTCAATATTCTGTGATAACCCATAATGGAAAGCAATATGAAAAAGAATATATATATATATATATATATATATATATATATATATGAATCAATTTGCTGTACAGAGAAAATTTAACACAACATTGTAAATCAACTATACTTCAAAAAGTTTTTTAAAAAGCTAAGGAGTCATTGATAAAAATTAAGACAATTTTCTCCATAATCTTTGGTAAAGAGGGCTCAAATGATAGTAAATCTTTTAAAACTTTCTTCTGCCACACACATACCCACAAAATATGGATGTTGATATCTAAAGAGCTCTTTTATATCATGAATGCAAAGAATAAATAATACAATAATATAAATTTTTTAAAATAAAAATTTAAGAGGACATTTATAAAGGAAGTCATTAAGTGGGAAGCTTATGAAAAGACAAGGAAAATTCATATATAATTAAAATATTTTTGGTATATCCTATTGCCAAAAGCTAGAACTTTATTTCTCCATTGTCAGCAAGACTGCTCTCACTCACTATCTGCAGAAAAGTAAATTGGTGCTCCCTTTTTAGAAAGCAATTCAGCAATATCCATGAAAATCTCACTTAATACCACTTGTAGGTATCTCTAATAGAGAAATACACGTGTATGTTCCAAAATGTTTATTGTAGCATTTCTCTAATTGGAGAAAGAATGGGAAAAAGAACTTCTTTATATCTGGTTTGTAGTTGTGTAAATACAGACAGAGATACATCAATCCACAATAATCACTATCTGGGCAGTGGAGTAGAACTGGAGAAGAGGTGAGAGATTTATTTAAATAAAACTTTCACTTTTCATTCTATATTTCTCTAATGTAATTCTTAAAGCTTGTTTTATTTATATAAAAACAAAATAAAATAAAAATAGTTTTTCTATATAGTCTATGGGGCTTCCCTGCTGCTCATACAGCGAAGAACCCTCCTGCAATGCAGGAGACTTGGGCTCAGTCCTTTTTGGAAAACATAATTTTAAAATGCAAATCAAAACCACAATGAGGTACCATTACACGCCAGTCAGGATGGCTGCTATCCAAAAGTCTACAAGCAATAAATGCTGGAGAGGGTGTGGAGAAAAGGGAACCCTCTTACACTGTTGGTGGGAATGCAAACTAGCACAGCCGCTATGGAGAACAGTGTGGAGATTCCTTAAAAAACTGGAAATAGAACTGCCATACGACCCAGCAACCCCACTGCTGGGCATACACACTGAGGAAACCAGATCTGAAAGAGACACGTGCACCCCAATGTTCATCGCAGCACTGTTTATAATAGCCAGGACATGGAAGCAACCTAGATGCCCATCAGCAGACAAATGGATAAGGAAGCTGTGGTACATATACACCATGGAATATTACTCAGCCATTAAAAAGAATTCATTTGAATCAGTTCTAATGAGATGGATAAAACTGGAGCCCATTATACAGAGTGAAGTAAGCCAGAAAGATAAAGACCAATACAGCATACTAACGCATATATATGGAATTTAGAAAGATGGTAACGATAACCCTATATGCAAAACAGAAAAAGAGACACAGATATACAGAACAGACTTTTGGACTCTGTGGGAGAAGGCGAGGGTGGGATGTTTCAAGAGAACAGCATCGAAACATGTATATTATCTAGGGTGAAACAGATCACCAGCCCAGGCTGGATGCATGAGACAAGTGCTCCGGCCTGGTGCACTGGGAAGACCCAGAGGGATCGGGTGAAGAGGGAGGTGGGAGGGGGGGATCGGGATGGGGAATACATGTAAATCCATGGCTGATTCATGTCAATGTATGACAAAAACCGCTACAATATTGTAAAGTAATTAGCCTCCAACTAATAAAAATAAATGAAAAAAAAAGAAAAAGCAAACAAAAAAACCTTAATCATAATAGCAAACCATGTGTGTAATGTAGAGATATAAAATTTTGCCCTAATAATATAAATCTAAATAAATACTTGATGGATTAAAGATTTATATTAAAAAAAAAAGACCATAAACACATAAGAAGGTAAATGTAGGGGTATATTACTATACTAATAAAATAACAGTGTATGAAATTATTTTCAAAGCATGACACTAGAGACAGCAAAGGAACAGACTGAAAGATTTGATCACTTAAATCCCTTTATCTCATCAAGAAACACGATGTACAAAATTAAAAGGCACATGAAAAACCTGGAAGAAATAATTACAAGAAATGTAAAAGACAAAGGGTTAATATCTTTTGATGTATGAAGAGATCCTACAATTCAAAAGAAAATTCAAATACCCAGAAAGAAACCACACAGAGGCCATGAACAGGTAAATCATCAACTATAGACATCTCATTAAACACCTGTCTATAGATATAGATATAAAGGTATGTAGATTGACAACTACATAAAATACAGATATACGTATATATGAAGTTCAAGAAATGAAAAGTAAAATGAAATATTTTCCATATCAAGTTGTTATTATTTTGCTAAATAATACTCAGTATTGGTAGAATATAAGGCAAGAGGCACTGTTATAATTTGTGTATGTTGCGGGGGGGGTAATAATTTGACATAACATGTCTGAAGAGCAGGGCAACTTGGCAACAGGTATTAAAACCTTTAAATGCATATTTCCTTTAACCCGGCAATTCCACATCTAGCTATTAAGCCTAAGGAAATAATTAAGAATGTGTACAAAGCTTTAGCTAAGATAAGGTTCATCAGGGTATGATTTATAGAAGTGTGACTAGATTGCCCTTCTTTCTTGCCTGCTGACAAGGGAAGGAGAGGAAAGTATGGGGGACCAGGGATTCAGAAGAAGAAAACCAGGCAGGATGCCTCCCAAGGATGACTACATTAGAAAAGAGAGCTCTGCAAGATCAGGAGGTCTCAAGATGCTCTTTCAGCAGAACAAGATGTAAAAGTTATGCTTTTAGGGTTAATTCAAACCTCATGGGTAGACCTGTTGTAGGTAACAGGAAGCAAACTCTCCAAGTTCAAGACCTCTGTCTTTTATATTATTCATTCATTTGCTCATCCATCCAACAAATATTTATTGAGCAACTGCCTTATGCTAGGTATTGTCAGAGACGGAGGGATAGATAGAAAGACATTGGTGGATGAATGGATAGTTGGATGGATGGATAATTAACGAAGAAGAGAAAAACAGATTGCAACTCAGATGTGAGGCCACGAAGATGTCCTCCTTCTACTTCCTTGCTCCACCCCCACAAGCATCCTTCTCAGCTGCCGAAATTAGCAAAAGAGAGAGTGGCGCCCAGCTCTCAACAGAAGTCAAGAAGATTTTGATATTAGAAGAGGGTGATGACATTTTAATTCCTGGAGAAAAGACCACAGCCTGAAAAAAATAATACAGATGGAGTATTGGAAAGAAGGGGTTAAAAGGATGAGGGTCTGATGGGGTGGGGACAGCAGGCAGAAGAAAATGCTGAGGATTGGCCCACATGGGCAGAGTCTGAACCAGATACCATGCTTTCATCACAAATGGTACAGAAGAATCAACACCAAGAAAAAGTTGGGGCAGTGAAGACTTTGAGAGGCTAGTTTTCCTAGGATGCAGATCTTTACTCTCTTCCCCATGGTCTGGGTGGTTTGGATACAATCACTGGAAACCTAGCATGAAGAACAGATTTAACCTCTTCTAAATCTCGTGCACACATGTGTATGTGCACATGTACACACATCCACTCACAGCAAAAGGACATAATCCACCTCCCTTGTATCTCCAACTCTGACCCAAAGGCAGGCACCTGTGACCCCACCAGGATCTGCTAAGGCAAGCATTCACAGTGCATACCAGGTCAGGCAAAACAATGCCACTGATTCCATGACTGTCACTTTCCATCCCCCAAAGAAAACTCTGGCCAACCTTTTATAAGTCAATGCCATGAGAAAAAAAAAAAGAAGAAAACCATCTAAATGCCCACCCACAGAACTCAATTAAATAAATAAATCATGATAAACTTGTGCAGCTGTTTTTGTACTCATCAGAAAGGGTATAGAAGAATATATTAAGCTTAGCGGCTGATTATAAAATAGGCTAGGAAGAACAATACCACCTTGAGTACAATGAAGAAAAGCAGATAAGCATAAAATAATCTGAGAGGACACACAGCAAAGAGTCAACAGGGTGATCATCAAGGGATTTCCACTCCCTTCCTGCTCATCTATATCTTCTGATTTTTTTCAAAGTAAGATTGCATGTAAGGATAAGAAAAATTAGCAAAATGTACACAGAAATGAAAAGAGATTGTCAACATCCAAGGCTCCATCTAGCTCATCTGTTGGTCACAGAGGACATGTTAGGCCAAGAAAAAATACAATGGGTCATCAGTTGGTTTCCTAGTTCCAGAGGCTCTTTATCTAGCCACCTGCACTGTTCTAGGTTATGAGTCAAGTGATAGGCACAAGGCAGGCAACAACTTCTCAGCAAGCCAAATCTTTTCTCACCCAAGACACTGGCAGGTCTGGCACGATGGTTCCCCAGCAGAGACCTTGGGGGCTGGCAAAGTGCTCCATCTTCCCCATTAGGCTTCTGTTGGCCACCATTTCTTTCTAGATCATTTAGGCAAGAATACTGGAGTGGGTTGCCATGCCCTCCTCCAGGGGATCTTCCACCCCAGGTATCGAACCCAGGTCTCCCACGTTGCAGGCAGATTCTTTACCATCTGAGCCACCAGGGGAATCCTGATCATGTAAGAGACACACATTTTTTTCAAAGATACTCACCATGAAGAGATTTCACCTAGCAGGAATTTATGGGGCAACACCAACAAATGGTGATGGTCTCTGATTTAAGTGAGCACATTCACTACAGAACCTTGTTCACTGGAGACAGTCCTGCAGTCATTCCACAGTCATTTACCAAAGGTCACTGCATCAGGTGGTAAAGAATCTGCCTACCAATGCAGGAGACCCAAGAGATGTGGGCTCGATCCCTGGGTCAGGAAGATCCCTTGGAGAAGGAAATGGCAACCCACTCCACTGTTCTTGCCTGGAAAATTCCATGGACAGAGTAGCCTGGTAGGCTATAGTCCATGGGGTTGCAAAAGAGTCAGACACAACTGAGAAGGTATGCACACATTGCGTCAGGTACCGAACTGTGCTGGCCCTGGCACATGGCCCAGTCCTGAAAAGGAAGACCGGGAGCACGTTCCCTTGGTATGACACGGACCTAGGAAATGACCTCTATCACCACTAGATAATCCAAGTTTCCACCATGCTCAGAGCTAAAAACACTCATTTCCTATCTCAGGTATTTATAGCTTTACAACTTACCCTTCCTCAAGAGCAGAGTTCCCCTACATCATTCTTCTGTCTCTTGGCCTGGATCAAAGGAGTCTAGATCTCACAGAAAATACTTTTGAGAGGCCATTCCACCCCCAGCAGCCCAACACCAATCATAACCTGTGCCCCTGGCATTTGCTCCCCGCTCCTTTCCTGATCCCATAACCACTTAGGACTCTCCTGCCTCCCACTCTCCTCTGTTTGGACTGTTTCTGTCCCAGTTCCGATCATGGTTGATCAGTTGTCCACTTTTCTCTGTGACTCCATGAGGTGATAAATTTATATGTTAGAAGTGTTTGTTCCCTTCCCATGAACTTTGCACATATCTCTCATGGAGCAAGTGCTCAATAACTCCTGACTTTCTCCGACAGGGATTCTCCAGGTATCTGATCAAAGTGCTCCTCTTGGCAGGTATCCCCACATCCTCCCAAAAGTAGTGCCAATTTCCAGGGAGCAGAAAGCACAGGTGGAACCCACTTTGGGCACACAGTCTGATGGTGCTGGTTCTGATGATCTTCCTTCTAGACTACAACATTATACCCATGAAAACATCATGAGGAAGGTTGGTGAGAGGCCAGAGAGAGAAGCACAGTCTTGAATGATCCAGTGCCCTTCAAGAAGCTTTCTCGAAAGCAGTGGCCCACAGGCTCATCAGCCTATCCAACTTGAGCTAGGTCATGGTTTCCTGAAGTTCCTTTCAGTTCCACAACCTTAGAAGTTCACATACTAGGAGGACTTCAAGGTCAGGGAGCAGCAGTAAGGATGACAGCAACAAGGATGGCAACAAGGGTAACTAGCAACACTTCTTCCATTGCACTTAATACTCTTCTAAGTGCCTTCACTGAATTGTTGTAACTCATTAAGACTATTTGACCATCACTACACCCATTTGATTTACTATCACTATACCCATTGGAAGGACTGGTGTTGAAGCTGAAACTCCAATACTTTGGCCATCTGATGGGAAGAACTGACTCATTTGAAAAGACCCTGACGCTGGGAAAGATTGAAGGCGGGAGGAGAAGGGGATGACAGAGGATGAGATGGTTGGATGGCATCACCAACTCAATGGAAATGAGTTTGAGTAAACTCCAGGAGTTGGTGATGGACAGGGAGGCCTGGCATGCTGCAGTCCATGGGGTACCAAAGAGTTGGACACAACTGAGTGACTGAACTGAACTGAACTGATACCCATTTTATAAATGAGGAAACTGAGGCATGGTTAAATAACTTGCCTAAAGTCATGGGTCTGATAATAGGTATCATTGGACCTGTCTCCCTATGCCATGAATCTGCCCTCTAATCTTACACTACTCAAGCGGCCCTGTAGTTGAGGCAGCCGGGAGCAAAGGAAACTAATAGCTCCCTCCATCTTGCTGCCAGTAAGGAATCCACACCTGGGCCTGTCTTCACCTTTGCTCAGGGAAGGTCGGGGATCTCCAACCAGACTGGCAGCCCCTGGAGAGGAAGGCAGCCTCCCAGGTACCCAGACCCAGGTCTGCATACATGATAAGCTGGCCTCCACAAGACAATGCTGGCCTGAAGGTCACTCCACAGGCCTTTTTTTGTAAGCCTAGCAGCAAGGAATGCAGGAGAGAATAAACAGTACTTGGTGGTAAGGAGATTTCAGATGAATGGCAGCAAAAAAGTAAGCCTGGGCCACTGGAGGGAAGGGCTGAAAGGATCAAGTTGCCTGAATTCACCCTTAAATTCCCATGAGTTCTTCAGCCGAGTGGAGATTCCATTTACATGAAACAGCAGATGTTCAGTGAGAGCCTACTATGTGACCACCCTGTCCCCGGAAGCACCAGCAGGCTCCCATCAAAAGCCTAGTGCAGACCCTTGCTGTCAGGAAAGCATAGCAAGCCCGGGACAATCAGACAGCAGCTGGACCCGGAGCCAGGAGACTCTGGCCATGAGAAGTGCAGCCAAGTTCAGAGGCAGACAAGGCTGCAGGAGGCAGCAAATAGTCTTCTTCCTGGGACTGCAACTTTGCTTGACACATTCATTTCATGAGCTTCAGTGAAGTGGACAATAACTCACTTGAACGTACATGTACCAACCCTGGACCAGCCTAAGAGGATGGTTTTCAGCAGCAAAAACCATACTCTGCAAGGTCTCCCCCCTGGACCTGACCAAAGACGGTCCTGATTCCCCAAATGTCAGAACCAAGAAGAGTTTCCTTTCTTATTTCTTTTTTAAGAAACAAGAAAAATAGAGAAACACATTCTGGCTCAGCCTTTGACCTTTGGCTCTCACTTTCCTTCTTTCAGCATTTTTGGGGGAAAGAGTTTGTATTTTCAAAGAGCTGCCTTGTCCTCTTCGCACATTTTCATGAAATGACGTAAAGAGGCGAATTCTAAAAAATATCTCAATACCGGAAAACGCAGGCCCTCTGAATGAGCCCGGCTGTTTGTCTATAATCACTTCAACGTCTGAGATGCCCAGACCACATATGCTTCAGAGGCTGGAACTAACAATATGCTCTTGATGCCATTTTAAGCAACTGCCAGCGAGCATCTCCCAGAGCCACTCGTCAGCAGAGGTGCATGCCCGCCTTGCCTCCCTGCCACCCTCTCTGTACTGAGTGCCCACAGAGCTGCCAGCAGTCCCGCCAGAGGCCAGAGGAGGCAACACCAAATGTAAACATTTATTCCTCGACTGCAAGGAGTCTGCTGGGCAGGCTAGGATTTGGGCCTCACAATAAAACCTTTGTCTCTGCAAACGGCAAAGGGGTAAGGGTGCCCTCCAACCCAGTCTGCAGGAAGGCAGGTCAGCATAGATCAAATGCTCAAACATTTTTTTAAATTATTTTTTAATTTTCAAAAATTAACAATAGCACACACACACACACATTTTTGCAGTAAGTGATCAAATCAGTGGAGTATGTGAGTCGGTACGCTTTTGGAGAAGGCAGTGTGAGAAGAGGGTCTTCAAGCTCACATCTACAGTTTGCATATGTTTGTAACACAGGAGCCTGCTGGAGGTTCCTCACAAGAAGGGAAAGAGAAAGGCGGCTGAGAGTTAGAACAGGTTGTTACAAATGATCAGAGTCCCCACACACGTTAAGGATGAACACTACTTCCTCCTAAAAGAGTAAAACGAAATAGTCTTCTAGCCATGCTGAGACTGCCTTAGAAGTATTATGCTGTTACAGATTTCAAAAGGTTAGCTTCAATGAACCTGACATCAGTATAACCCAAAATAACCCATTCAAGAGAAAAGTAAGAAATAATTGCTGTTTTCTCTTTTTTTCCCCCTCCGCTATATTGCTATAATGATTTTGCATAACAGATTGAACAAAGTGCTGTTGTGACAGGTGGTAGAATTCAGCTAGTAAGCACCGAGACAGGGTTCAATTTAGTTTGTGAATCCTTTAATTGTTGTGCAGCTAATTAAAGAAGGTTCTTTACACTCGCAAGTGTTTACCGTTGCTAGTATGCATACATGAAAAATTAAATTGTGCCTTCAAGGGCTGAGAACTATAGAAAAATCATAGCTGAGGCTGCAACATGCTTACCAGCTCAAAATAGCTGCTTTTCACAATTGGAATTTGTAAAACTTTTTGCTAAGCAAATATAGAGCTAATTAGAAGTGTTCGTTGGACCAATTAACATTTAAATAAATAAGCCATATTGCACATTTCACAGTCTTTATTTAATGATGCTTCTAACTCTTTGGAAAGATTCTCTTAAGTACAAATAAGTTGTCATAAAAATGAAAGATAAAAATAACCTCATAACAGTATATGCTATTTTCTTCCTTTTGCCTTGAAGTCCTTTACAAAAACTCTGTACCTATTATTGAAGAAGAAGGAGGGGGGTGGAGGGGAAACACACACACCTACCACCCACAAATCAAGGTCTTCCTTTCATCTTCCCGAGTTACCTTTCCCCTTCTCTGAATAGAAACAGAAAAACATATTTTATTACTATTTAAATTGTTATGATAATTCTGTTTACTTGCGGTTTTTACCCCATGATAGAAAAATCTGCTTTAGAAAATCCCACTTTAATCTGAGAACATGCGTAAGCAAGGAAATGAAGGAAAAGACCAAAAACAGCAGTGTCTGGGGAGTGCAGCAGAGAAAGCTGTCTGGGGAGTCCCTCACACATGTTTCCACACAGAGCACTGGGGACACTGCACCCAGTTCTGGAGCCCACGGCCATTCCTGGTGGAGGCCAGAGGCCCTGGGAGATGGGGAGCCTAAGCCGGTCCCTGGAGTCCTTCTTTCTTACTCTCAAAGACCAGGATACAGAGATCAAGGGAACAAAACAGACAACCCAGAAGTTACCCCAATGGTCTCCATTTTTTACAAAGATGCAAAAGCAATTCAATGAAAGACAGTGTTTTCAACAAATGGTGCCGGAGCAATTGGATATTTATAAGAAAGAAAAGGAACTTTAACCTAAATCTCACATCTAATACAAAAATTAACTTGAAGTGCATCACAGGTTTCAGTGTGAAATATGAAACTATAAAACTTTTAGAAGAGAACATAAGAAAGAAATCATCAGGCCCTAAGCCTTGGGCAATAGCTCTCAGACAAGTCACCAAAAGTAGGAGCCATAAAAAGTAAAACTGATAAACTGGATCTCATCAAAATTAAAAATTTTCTTCTGTAGCAGACTCTGCTAAGAAGACATAAAGACAAGCTACAGACTGAAAGAAAATATTTGCAGACCATGTATTGGATGAAGGACTCAAACCTAATATATATGAAGACCTCCCAAAACTCAACAGTAAAAAACAAATAACAGAATGAAAAAATGGGCAAAAGACCAGGCATTTCATGAAAAGGATATAAAGATGGCAACACAAACATAAGAAAAGATGTTCAAAATCACTAGCCATTAAGGAAATATAAATTAAAAACAGAGTGATATACCACAATACACCTGCTAGAACAATTAAAAATCGTGACAATACCAAATACTGGCCAGAGTGCAAAAAAAACTGGATATCTTATACCCTGCTGGCCCAAATGTAAAATGGTACAGCCTCTCTGGAAAATAGTTTGGCTGTTTCTTAAAGAATGAAACATACATTTACCATATGATCCAGCAATCGCACTTCTGAGCATCTGTCTTACAGAAATGAAAATCTATTTTGACACAAAATCCTGTACTCTGTCATTCATAGCAGCTTTATCTGTAATAGCTAAAAGCTGGAAACAACCAAAATGTCCCACCAGAGGTGATTGTTAAACAAACTGTGGGCCAGCCATAGCAAGGAGCACGACTTAGCAATAAAAAGGAACAGACAACGCAGCAACAGGGATGGATCTCACAGGCAACGTGCCGAGCGAAACAAGCCAAGGCCAAGGGCGCTATGATGCACAATTCCATTTCTATAATGTCCTCAAACTGACAAAATCACTGCGATGAAGTGCAGATTAGTATTTGCTGGAGGCAAGAACGGTGGGGCTGGAGTGGGTGTAAGTATAAAGGGGTAGCATGAGGGAGAGCTTTGTGATGATGGACCAGCTCTTCATCTTGATTGAGATGGTGGTTACAGAGTCTGTGATCAAATGACGTGTAGAACCTTGTACATATTGTAGCAATGTCAATTTCCTGATTTTGCTGTTTTACTGCAGTTACGTAGGAATTAAGCAATGGGGGAAACCGAGTAAGCGTACACAGGACCTCTCTGTACCATCTCTGCAGTTTCTTTTAAATCTATAACTATTTCTTTTTTAAAAAATAATTTTATTTACTTATTTATTTTTGGCTGTGTTGGGTCTTTTGTGTAGGCATTTTCTAGTTGCAGCAAGTAGGGTCTACTCTTCACTGCGGTGCAGGTGCTTCTCTTATTGCGGGGCATGGGCTTCAGTAGTGGCACGTGCGCTCAATTTTAGCAGTTCCTGGGCTAGAGCACAGGCTTAATAATTGTGGTGTATGGACTTCGTTACTCCAAGGTATGTGGGATCTTCCCAGATCAGGGATCAAACCCCTGTTTCCTGCATTGGCAGGGAGATTCTTCTTTACCACTGAGCCACCAGGGAAGCCCCATAATTATTTCAAAAGTTAAAAAGAAAGCTAAAGATTAAAGTTTAAAACCATGTGCTATTTTCTGTTTGTACTTTCTGACACCCTACACCTGGTCTATCTGTAAACTCTTAAATCCATGCTGAGACTTGGTCATCCACTTTCTCCACTGAGGGATTCTTCTCTCTCACGTTCACTTATTTAACCTTTTGTAAAGATGAGGGTCTTCTCTGACCCCCTTCTCCAAGCCCTCACACCTTGCAATCACTGAGCGCTCTTAACTGCTGAGTTTGTGTTCTAGTACTGAAACAAGATAAACAAAGGTCAATTAACATTCAAATAAATGAAGTAGATTAGTAAAGAATTCACAGAACACCAAGGTCTAAGAGGTCTGAAGGAAATGACAATATCAAACAAAGAACTGAAAGCTGGTTTTTTCTTGTTTTTTAACTTTATGTTTTGGAATAATGGTAGCTCATAGGCAGTTGTTAGATATAATACAGAGAAATCCTACATACCCTTCTCCTGGTTCCCCCCACGGTGACCTCTGGCAAAAGGACAGCACAGGATCACAGCGAGGAGACCAACACTGGGACAACCCACCAACTTTATTCAGATTTCACCAGTTTTTCATACACCCATTTGGGAGAGGGGTGTGGGTATATATTTAGTTCTATGTGATTTGATCATGTGTAGTTTGTTTGACAAAACGGAGATGAGGCTAGCTGGAGAGCCCTACACCAATGAGAGTTCTTTCCTGCAAACCCTCCCATTTATGGTGCAAAGGATGAGTTTAGACACTGTGAGCAGAATGTGCTCATGAATCACAAGATTTAGAAGGCAAACTTAGAGACAGGAACAGTCCCTCTTATCACCTAAGTTCCAACCACAGTTGTCAACTCGGACTCTGTTAGCCCAGCCCTGAAATAACAAATAATAACAAATATCAAATGCTCAGGTTTTCCACATTAGGGCCCTGGGTGGTGGAAACGCCAGCCGGCTCCTCCAAGTTCTGGCAACAAGCTGAGGGGCAAGAAGCAGGCTTGCAGGAAGACCAAGGCTTCTATCTGGCCGGAGGGTCCCAAAGCCCCTTAAAGATTGTGCCCACAAAGCAGAAAGGAGGCAGGACTCATCCTATGAAAACCTCCCCTTTTCCCTAGAACCACTTTTAGATTCTCTTCTCAGAAACTGCTGCTCTGGGATGGCTGGCAATCTACATGTCAAGCTTCAGGATGAGAGATGGATGGAGGAGAAAAATCTGAAGAAAGTGCCAAAACGAAGTAAACCACAAATTTCTAGAACTTGAAATTTGATCCAAAAAATATAAGTCAAACGGGACATTTCCTTTCAAACTGGTTATTTTATGAACCCTAGAACACAGATCATGTGATGCCTCACTTGGAAGAAATATGACCGTCCAGATTCCCTTCTACAGATAAAATCACCCTCTTGCATGAGGATGGGGGCAGTTACCCAGCATCCTTCTGCCTGAAGAACAGGCTGGCATTTTCTGTGACTGTCATTTTTCACTTGATGAGAAGTTGTTTTTAAAAACAAAATGAAAAACAAAAAGAAAAACATAATGAAATGGGCAGAGCAGAAAAGATATTTGGGGCCCTGAAACTATTGTGTGATAGTTTCTAGTGTACATTGTAATACACAATACTACAATGCTAGATACATGTCACTATACATTCATCTGAACCCACAGAATGTACAACACCCAGAGTGAACCCTAATGTAAAGGATGGACTCCGGGTGATAAGGATGCATCAATGTGGGTGCATCAATTGTAACAAATGTACCCCTCAGGTGCGGGATGTCCCAAATTAGGAGGCTGTGGCTGTTGCAGGGACAAAGGGTATATGGGAATTCTCTGTACTTTCTGCTCAGTTTTTCTTCACGAACCTAAAACTGCTTGAAAAAATAAAATAAAATTGATTAGAAAAACATAATGCAAACAAAAATGTTAAGTCATCATAAATCTTATATTCCAAATAAAACTGAACTTGCATTAAATAATAAAAAGTGCTTGGGAAACTGCAATGAAGAGAGGTAGATTCTTTAGTGCATCTAAGACTCAGCATAGAGACACAACAGTTCAAGATACATCCCATCAGGCAGAAGCAAAGCTTGATGTCCAAAAGAACACGGTACTGAAACGCGGTCACCTCTCAGTGCTAGAGAGGAACTTGTATGCTCTCCCAGCAAAGCATCCTGGGCAGGGGCAGCCCTCCTGAAGCAGATAACCCAAAGGTCTGGGTGACCCTGGGCCATCTTCCCACAGGATGAATTCTTGACCAGTCACTATCACACACAGAGGGTCAGCATCCTACGTCTGCCAGCAGGACTGGGTTTCAACACTAAACCACAGCCTGCTCATCCCAAACCAAATGGGCGACTTGGGTGTTTGACTGTAGATGTTGCAAACTGGAGGAAAAAAAAAAAAAAAAACTGCCACATTTACATTTTAGTCACTTGATATTCCCTTTATGGTTTCCCGAAGTGACAATTTGCCTGGGTTTTTTAGACTATATGATTGTAGGGTCATAAAGTACCTGTCCCACGTTAGCTCCTTTTTTAAAAAAAAAATCACTTTTATTAATATCATACCACAGATGACAAGAAAATTGGCAGCAATTAAGATTCACCTAAGGTTTGTCCCTTCCACATGCAACAAAAGGCCTGGGACTGGAACACTCATTTGGTTCAATGACATTAATACAAGTAACAATCTCACTGTCGGCCAACTTTGCACCAGGCACTAACCCTTTAAGTGCTTTATCTTTATTTTCAGGGGCAGAGGAGCACGTGAGCAGCTGAGCCGGGATGAAGACCAGATGTGTGTGACTCCACAGCCAGCGCCCTTTCCTCCAAGGCACAGTGCCTCCTCAGCACTAGTGTGTGCGTGTCCAGGGCATCAATGAACAGTGACTCTCCTTTGGGAAGGTAGGGCTGATGGGGAGGAGAGAAGAGACTTCTCATGAACATTCCAGGCTGTGCTAACACAGGCAGAGCTAACAATTACCATCCAACTGGGCAGGAGGGGAAATATCGTGTTTTCCTTTCTCTTGATGGGGGATGGGGTGGGATGGGGTAGGACATAAGAGCTGGTGGGGGGGCGGTGCTGAAAACAAAACGGTACTTCTTCTGATGCAGTAGAGCAGATCTAAGAGATACATCTGGGCCCAACATACACCTGGGGATGTGTATGCTGTGGGGCAGGGAGGTAGCAGAGAAATAGAGGCGGGAAGAGGGTTGTTTAGGGGAATGAGCATTTACGAATGCAAATCTAGTAATTACATACCCACACACACGCACCTCACCACCCATTTGCACACACAATTACCCAATTTGTACAGGTTCATAATAGATAAGTAGGTGAGAGGTGGGCACACCTGTTGGACTGGCTTTGAAAAATGTAAGTACTCCTCTCATATACAAGGGAGGAGATTAAAGTCCTTCAGGGAAAGGCCTTGGACCACCAATTAGATAGATATCCAAGTGCCTCTGGTGTGGTGAAGGCCCTTGTTATGTGCGGTGACCTCCAATAAGAGTCATGGAGTCTAAATGGCGTTCGCCCATCTGATGGCTGGGCCGCTGCTCTCTCATCTACACCTGCCCACCCTGGCCTGCATCTCCTGGCCCACCCAGCTCCCCTGTGGACCCTTACTCAGCCTCCATCTCTGACTGCAGGCTTTTCTCCTGACCGGAGGTTCACATCTGTCTCCTCCACCAGCACCACATTCAAACTGCCACTGCATACCCAGGCTTCCACTGGTTTCTCTGCCTGGACCCTGCCTACATGCGCCCTTAAACAATCCTTCACGAAACAGCCGCCCATTGCTCTTCAAATCAAAACCAAACTCCTGAACATGTCTGCAAGGTGCTGCCTCCTCCTCGCTCCAGCTCAGCTCACAACTCCTCCCTCTTCTCCACTCCCCAGCCCCACTGCCCACCTTTCAGCTCCCAGATTCACCCAGCTCCCTCTGCCACAGGGCCTTTGCACTGGTCAGCCCCTCTGCCTGAAATGCTCTCCCGTGGGCCGGGCCTCTTTAGCCCTTGCCCAAGATAGCTGAGACCACATTTGACCGGAGGCTCTGAGGGCTCCAGATACCTTTCCCTAAGGCACCTGCCAGAGTTGTGATTTTCCATTTGTTCATGTGATTTTTCTGATGAATATTGGTTCCTCCCTCCAGCCTCTAAGCTCCCTCAAGGCAAAGGATTGAGTCACATCTCCAGTGCATAGTAAGTCTTCAATAAAATCATTTAGGATGAATGAATTACTGAGTGAGCATACGAATGAATGGGACCCTCTTCCTTGATGACTTAACCCATGCTTCTCATGTGCCATCTGCATATTTGCCATGATAACTGTTCTCATTGCTTCCTCTCTGATAAACTGTGAACATGGTGCGAGCAGAAACCTAGGCCTAGGGATGAAGTTACATCTGTGGTTGTTGAATGAGTGAGTGAGTGGTGAACAATTGTGAGCCTCAGAATTGCTCCCTTTACTCTGCACCTGGTGGCTCAGACAGTGAGGAATCTGCCTGCAATGCAGGAGACCCAGTTTCGATCCCTGGGTCAGGAAGATCCCCTTAAGAAGGAAATGGCAACCCACTTCAGTCTTCTTGCCTGGAAAGTCCCATGGACAGAGGAGCCTGGAAGGCTATAGTCTATGGGGTTGCAAAGAGTCAGACACAACTGAGTGACTAACACTTAAGACTTACAGTACTCTGCACCTATGACTGCTATGATTCTCTCATGTACAATACTTCTCCCCAGAGACATCTTCACATAGTAGGTGTCCCATATACTTGCTGGCTAGATAAAGGAACTAAAGCTATCATGCCATGCCATTCAGACAATACAAAAGCAGTTTCCAACATGTCACTGAGTGTTCAGCACTTATACAATATCTTACATACCCACTGCAGTAGTCTTATTTGAAGTTACCAAGCAATTTAAAAATTAAATGAGCAAGCACCCTGTCATATTTTGATCTAACTATGCACTAATTTTCAGGACAGAGAAAAAAAAAACAGCTAATTACTATTTTGTACCACAGTCCTCTCCTTCCTTCCACTGTAATGTAATGTAGTCAAATAAAGAAGTTACTCCAGTGCAATTTTCATCTCTAGAAATAAAACAGCACTTATAACTCTTTGTTTGGGAGTTTTAATTTTAGTTCACTTAAGAGCAGTTATCTGATGTACTTGTAAGAACAGAGACACCCTGGAAAAATGGGAAATCACACAGAGGCAGAGGGTAGGCTGGGAAACTGCCACGCCAGGTAATTACTGCCTGCAGGGCTCAGGGCATGCATTTTACTTCTCAGACCTCCCAACCCTTCTTCACTACCCTCAAGGTGGGGCGGTGCACTATCTCCACATGGGCGTGAACTTCTTAAGGCTAAATCTTGTGGTCTCCTTAATGAAATCCCTGTGGTGGCTGCTTCTACCCTCCCTTTGTATTTTAGATTCAACCGCAAAATCTTTCTGCCCCCTCCTCTCCGGCCCCCCATGGATTTGTGGTTTCCTTCTGGTTTCCCTACAAATTCCGGATAACACCCATCAGGGCCCTGGGGCTCCTCAACAGAAGACTCGAATTCTCTGAACACGAGCATGGCTGAGACCCACGCGGGCTGTGGAAGTGGAGACACCCCCAACCCTTACCCCAATCGGGAAGCCTGAACACCTTCCTCCCCAGCCTCCAGACTGCTGAGAACCGCAGCTTGGAAATGACACACTCACTCATCTCTCCTGGGATATACTCTTTTTTGGGGAACTCTTGAACCAAATAGAGGCGAGAGGGAGAACATAGGATTTATAAGATATGCCACATCAGCTAAATTAATACTGATTTGTCCTGGGGCACAATTACAAGGTTTAAGGTTACAGCGCCAGCAGTTTGAGAGACAATTATACTCTGAGACAGCTCGCGAAGGGCTGGCAGAGTTGAAATCAAAACAAGGGAAAGTTTGGTGGAAGATTCCATTTCTAAGTGAATTAGATGCTTCTTTACCTTTTTCTCTCTTCCTCTCGATCTGTCTCAGATCTTGGTCTGTTCCAGGCTCTATCACTCTTTACAGTTAGGCAATGAGAAGTTGTGCCTTGAGCATTTCCAAGTCAAGACGAGTGGAAGAGATGTGCGGGCCAGGGGCCCCTCTGCACCTGGGGCCAGAGATAGGTGAGACACTGCCCGGGCACATGTGTACGAGTTCCTTGGGGACAAACGGGCTGGGGACATGGCTGTGCCACAGGGATCCCAGGCCCTCTCAGAATGGCCCGTCCGGGACGTGCAGGAGTCACGGATGGGACCCTTCTCCTGGCAGAGGTTGACAGGGACTCCTGGGCACCCAGCATGTGCTTCTGAAGGCAAAATGTGTCCTTAGTAAAGAACCATTAATGCTCCCAGTGCCCAGGGGCACACAGTGCCCGAGGTTGACAAAGCCCTCTGCTGAGAAGACTTATAAAGCTCACAAAGCAGGGATTTCCATTTGTTCTGACAGGAGGATGGATGACTCCTCCAGAAGGATTCATCCCAGAACCCCCATGGGTGTGAAGGGGGCCTGGGTGTAAGTACTGGGTGTGGGGAGGAAAAAAGAGCTTCAGTTTCCCTGGACTTCAATTAGAATCCTCCAGAGAAAGCCCAGATCTGCTCCTCTTGCGCTGTCTGTGGGGATCTCCGGCTCTGCCTGGGTGTTTTTAAGACCAGGTAAGAGGCCAGACTCAATGGGACTAAAAGCATGCCAGCCCCTGGGGACCACAGGGAGGCTGGTCTCCGGCTCGGCTGCAGAATATGGAATCCCCGCTGGTGGGTTGGGAACAGCAAGGAGACAGGGCAGGGACTGGGGAGCGTGAAGCCTTAGAACACACCCACGTCCTGACCATCGGCCCCTCCTGGCCTTTCCCTTTGGAGAGTTAAACTCCAGCGTTCCACTTTCTCGCATTTAAAAAGCCTCTGAAACCACCGCACACCCCATGACCCTTAAAGAGTATTTCATTTAATGCCCTTGCTCCCACTGACTCAGGCTGCCTTTCTTCTCATCCAAGCCTTTCTCAGTTTGAGAGCTTATTAAAAGGGAGAGAAGTCCCCTAGCAGTTTTCACTTTATAAGTTCCAGTGTGCAGTAAAGACAGCTGAACTGAGGAGTTAGAGAAAAAAGCAAATTAGCTGGATTCCCTCCTCTTGTTTCTGCTCAACACAATCCCAACTCCTGCTCAGCTAACCCACAGGAAATGGAGTCAGCGGACAGTAAATGCCTAGTGATGAGTAAACTTTCCCCTACAGGGCGGGTGCCTCCGTGAGGAAGGTCCCTCACTGTCCATCCCTGCCATCCTGAGTTGGATGCCTGGGGAGACAGGGAGGGAGCGGGGGAACCAGAAGAGCTGGGACCACAGCAGCCATTTGAGAAATTTCAGGAAAAACAGCAGAACCGTGTGCCATGGACCCCGGCCAATCTTGTTTCCTCTCTGATTCTGCTGGAAACATCTTTTTCTAGAGACCTTTACAGCTCAACTTGGAAAATGTCATAACAATGCTTTCAGCAGCCAAGTGGTCCTCCTGGAAGATAGAGTCCAAGGAGCCCATGGATCTGTGTGCTATCTGTGTGGGCCAGCAGCATCCCCATGGGTAAGGTATGGGAGCAGGCAGGGAGAAGACTCTTGAGAGTCTCTTGGAAAGCAAGGAAATCAAATCAGCCAATCCTAAAAGAAATCAACCCTGAATATTCATTGGAAGGACAGATGCTGAAGCTGAAGCTCCAGTACTTTGGCCACCTGATGGGAAGAACTGACTTAGTGAAAAACACTCAGTTCAGTTCAGTTCAGTCACTCAGTCATGTCCACCTCTTTGTGACCCCATGGACTGCAGCATGGCAGGCCTCGCTGTCCATCACCAACTCCCAGAGTTTACTCAAACTCATGTCCATTAAGTCGGTGATGCCATCTAATCATCTCATCTTCTGTCATTCCCTTCTCCTGCCTTCAATCTTTCTAGCATCAGAGTCTTTTCAAATGAGTCAGTTCTTCCCATCAGGTGGCCAAAGTATTGCAGTTTCAGCTTCAACATCAGTCCTTCCAATGAATATTCAGGACTGATTTCCTTTAGAATGGACTGGTTTGATCTCCTTGCAGTCCAAGGGACTCTCAGGAGTCTTCTCCAACACCCCAGTTAAAAGCATCAATTCTTTGGCGCTCAGTTTTCTTTATAATCCAACTCTTACATCCATACACGACTATTGGAAAAACCATAGCCTTGACTAGATGGACCTTTGTTGGCAAAGTAATGTCTCAGCTTTTTAACACGCTGTCTAGGTTGGTCATAACTTTTCTTCCAAAGAGTAAGCATCTTTTAATTTCATGGCTGCAGTCACCATCTGCAGAGATTTTGGAGCCCAAAAAAATAAAGTCTGTCACTGTTTCCACTGTTTCCCCATCTATTTGCCATGAAGTGATGGGACCAGATGCCATGATCTTAGTTTTCTGAATGTTGAGTTTTAAGCCAACATTTTCACTCTCCTCTTTCAATTTCATCAAGAGGTTCTTTAGTTCTTCTTCACTTTCTGCCGTAAGGGTGGTGTCATCTGCATATCTGAGGTTATTGATATTTCTCCCAGAAATCTTGATTCCAGCTTATGCTTCATCCAGCCCAGTGTTTCTCATGATGTACTCTGCAGAAAAAGACTCTGATACTGGGAAAGATTGAGGGCAAGAGGAGAAAAGGGTGGCAAGGCATGAGATGGTTGGATGGCATCATCGACTCAACACAGATGAGTTTGAGCAAACTCCAGGAGATTAATGAAGGACAGGGAAGCCTGGCGTGCTGTAGTCCATGGGATTGCAAAGAGTCGGACACAACTGAGCAACTGAACAACAACAGCAGGGAGAGAATCCACTGGAACTCAGAAGCCAAGGGCACTGTCATTCACCCACAGGACATTTACGAGCCAGCACCTTCAGTGGTCCAATCTTTTGCCTGACTTAACCCAATCTAGAACACCCACATTGGGGAAAAAGGCAGAGAGCCAGTCCCTGATGAATTTAACCATAATACAGCCGCCAGGGGCAAATCATTACTCATTTGATCTGTACTAGACAGGTAAGAGATTTCTGAAGTGGGGAGTGTGGATGAAATAAAAAACCACCAGTGGGAAGTAAGCATCTTGGGACAAAAGTAACTTTCTTTCCAATGATCTTATGCCCAGAGTAGAGGAGGGCAGGACCCCATCCAAGACACCCAAATCCAACAGGGGCCCTGCGATCACCCCCAGAGCAGGTGTTCACCCTCCAAGGCAGCCCTTCCCTAAAAGTTCCACACACCCAGAGCATCAACAGCCACATGGGTGACCTTCCAAAAAGTCCCTGTGAGTGGAATCGCTACACAAAGCAACCCTCTACCCGGAGGTTGTAAAGCTGGGCGCTCAGAGAACATCAGAGTGAGTGCGTGCCAGGCGGTCCCACACCAGAGGGAGGGAAACAGGAGCCCCATGCAGTCCTGAGTTCTTGGCTCACGTAGTAGAGCCCAGCATGTGAAGAGAGGGGACTCCCTCCATCTCCCAGCACCACTCCACCAAGCCTTCAGACCTCCTCAAGGGGCCATGTCTCCTCAAGGGGAGACTTTCAGGAAGTGGGCACCTGCAGGCCATCACTAAGCCTTCCTAAGGAAGCCTAGGAGGGCCCAGCACAGGCTTTCAATCCTGGAATGTGGGGAAACCCACTAGGGAATCTCTGTCATCCCAATGGCTACTATGGACTAACTTCCGCTCCACTGGAACAGTCCTGAAAACTCGGGACTCTGTTTTAAGGTGCTGGCCTCTGGAGAGCAACACCCTCAGCTCTCCCCAGCACCCTCACACGCAAACACACAACTTGAGGGCTCAGACCCCTTAGCTGGCTTGTTCCCCAGACTGAAGAAGCTGCAGCAGCGCCCCCACGGATGGAGGGCGGGAACAGGGCATCAGGGACTGTACCAGCCAGAGGTCGTGGACTCTGGATGCTGCGGAATGAAATTTCTCCATCAGTGGACCCCGTGGGCCTGGGCAGTAGACACCACATCACAGGGGTGACGAGATGGCTGGAGGACCAGGAACCCCAGAAAGACTTTGCTGGACACTCCTAGGAGGCCTCTCTGACCCCACTGAGCACTCACAATTGTAGGAAGCCTTGACCAGATGTCTCTCACACCTAAACCTCGCAGAGGAAATCCACACGTGAGCTTTCCCCCAGGTCCCTGGGCGGGTGGTCTGTTGGCTCATGGGTCTTCCCTTGAGTTGAACAAAAGGGGCCGTGGTGTGCTCTGATTCACTCCCCCAGAATCTTACAACCGCTTCCCTGTCCTCACTTCCCTACCTTCTCTTTCTCACAGCACTTGCTTCCTGGCCGAATCAGCACCGTCGCAGACTCACGGGCCTTGAGTCCTGACGGCCACAGGTCAAGGAGGGGCGGAGTCCTGACGGCCACAGGAAGAGGGAAGGGGACCCCACAGGGTGCAGCCAAGTGAGCCCCTGCTCACTCCCAGCCAGTGCCTGGTTCCCCCCGACCAGTCCCCTCCAGACCCAAAACCTCCTCAAGGCTGGGTCTGTGGGGCCTCTAGTTGGGGTCCCCAGCAGGCAATGAGTAGTGTCCATGTGAGCTAAGGTGGGGAGGCCTGAGCCCTGGAGCCAGGCCCCCAGGGACAAAGATGGCACATCCCAGCAGCCATTAGTGTCTGCAGCTTCTTTGCAATCAGGGATTAAGCAACAGAGGCAACAAATGTCCCTTTCTGTGAGCATTTGACCTTATCTGGAGTGTGTCATCAGCTTCAAGAGTCATGGCTTATGTCAGTGTGGGTGAAAAACGGCCTCCACGGCTTCCAAATTGGGATCACTCTGCTCTCAGCAGCAGATGTAAACCAAGCCTGTGGTAAGTGGCAATAAATGGCTTGAAAAAAAGCAGTGGGTCTCTCACTGCCATCAGCCATGGAGGGCAGGGAACAGGCTCTCTCAAGCACTTCCCTACCACCAGCCTCGAGAAAGGGGTCTTCTGGGCTCAGCATGCAGCACCCAGAAGCTGGGGCCCTCAGCCCCCACTGTGCAGAGTATGGGTCCAGTTTGGTTGCAGCCAGCAGCGGTCCTGTCCCAGGCACCAGGCTGTTCCCTTCAGCAGCATCTGCTTTCTCCTGCATCCCGGTCCCACTCAGGCTTCCCTTGCTACCATTAGGCAAGGTCTGACCACAGAGCCTCGGGGCCTACAAGGGAGGGCGGCCTTGGGCCACGAGTGGGTGGGGGGGCCTGTGTCTCCACTGACGCTTCAATCACATATCAAACAGACTGGCTCCTGCTGGCACACTGCCTTCCCTAACATCTCTTTATCAGAATCTTAACACACACATGTTGACATGCTCTCTTAAAAATTGTTGATAGAGTGTGACTTCAGATGAGTCCTCGGAAGAAGTTCCCTGCTGTACATGCCACCGACCCGCAGACAAACTCTTGACTCTGTTCCACTGTGATAGAAGTGTTCAGTGAGACGCAAGATGACGAATTTCCAAGTTGCTTCCATCAAAAACTGCTCCCGAGTCTCAAAATAAATACCCGGTACCTATTGCCCTGGCTGTGTGCCAGACACTGCTCTGAGCATCTACAAATATTAATGCTGGCTAAGGACCTACTATGTACCTGCAGAGACAGGAACAGGAGAGGTAGACGTTTGCATGCAGATTCTAGTCTAGTCACGGGTTAACGGCCACCCGAAGGCTCAGCTGAGGAAGGGGCTAACCCTACCCCAGTGCTTGCAGTCAGATGACTTTTCAGCCAGGTCATGGAGGATGAATAGGAGCTTTCTGGGTGGGGGGAGGTGAAGTGGCTGGCTTTCTAAGACAAGGAAATGGCATATACAGAGGCATTCAGGGGCCAGGTGTATCTGAGCAATGGGGAGGTGTGCTCAGCGACAAAAGAGGAGACAGTGATGAGGGAGATGAAGCTGGGAAGGCAGAATGGGATCTGGTAGCAGTGGGCCTTGAATGTCACACCAGCTGACAACAAAGTACATTGGCCATATTTCCATCAAGGTCCAAGAGAGGAGGAGGACAGAGGGCCAATTCTATGAGGTTTCTGGACAGCATCTGCTGGCTCAGTGATCGGGGACTGCCTCTGCATAGGGCGAGCCCACTGGGGGCCCACCGAGCACACAGCGTTGTCTGGGGCCCAGGATCTACCAGCTGGGGATAAGTGACAACACAAAGGCCCAGAGTCAGACCACAGGAGAGGCCCATGGTTGAGGCAGAACTGCATCCGGGCCTGAACAACGGAGTCTGACGAGAGAAGTGGGGAGAATACTGGCAGAAGGAATGATGTAAGCCCAGGCGTGAGGGCAGACAGTGTGGGGGGTGCTCATTCCCAGGGAGGGGGCAGCTTGCCATGAAGGCTCTGTGAGAAGGATAAGGACAGTAAGCGGGGGCAGAGGTGGCCTCGAACACCAAGTTCAGGTAGTGGAACGCTGTCTTGCAGGTAACAAGGGGTCGCCACCAGAGCCGGCAGTGGAGTTGGGGACTAATGATGACAACACAGCAGATGCAGCCAGGAATGACCCGCGGAGGAATTCAGCATCGTAACCAGGGCAATGGCCAAGTTACCCAGCTCACAGGGCATCTGTCAGGGCACCCAACAGGAGACTGCCTTCTCCCCAGAACTGGCACTGCTTCCCAAGACAGGTGATGCTCAAGACAGGTTGCCCCTGCCTCCTCCAGGTACCCCTTCCACTATGACCCCCACCCACCACATCACTGCTTCCCTTAACTTCTGGGAAACACTGTCTACAAACCCAACAGTCTTCCCTCCCACTGGCCCTCCCGGCTCTTTCTGCCCCTGCAAGGGCCCTTCCCTCCTTCTCCCAACTCCAGCTAGAGGACACCTCTTTTCTAAACATCATCTCTGCCCTTCCATTCTAAGGCACTGACTGTGGACAACCCTTTGACCTTCACACTCCACTTGGATTTTGTGGGTTCCAAGCACATCGTGGTCCCCCGGCATTAGGACCTCCATCCATGATTGAAGACCCCCGTGGAACCCCAGGCAGAGCCCAGCCCCTGAGGACATCTGGTGGAAAAAGTGCTGGGCATCCACCACCTCATGCCGTCCACTAGGATGGGGTGTCCATGTCTTTAGCCTCATCCCCTGTCCCCCCGCCAGACATGCACAGTAGGTGGTCCCCCAGCTCCTCAGTCAACATTTTGGGAAAGAAAGAAGGGGAGAGGGAAGAGAATAAAATGAAAATGTGTGTGTGAGTGGCCGTGGGTGCTAGGGCTGCAGGAGAGCCTGTGGCTGAGGCCATGACCTCGCCCAGATGCCACAGCCGCCAGAGGGCTACAGCCGCCTCCTGCAAGTCCCCTCAGGTTGTTCACACCCCAAGCAGGGTACACCCCAGGCTCAAGCCAGGGGAGGCTCTTCCTTGTTTGATGCACTAAGTACAGTCCTGAAAACTTGAGTCATTATTTTTAGAGGGAAAAAATGCCGCGTTTTATTCCAGATGCACAAGAGTAAGTTGGCTAATTTTGAGGATTTCCATGGGGAATTCTTTTGAACAAAGAAGAATGGCTCCCTGATTTATGCTTGATAAAGGATGATTTCTGATACCAGATTTCCTTACCACAGTGAGCACTCATATGTTCTGAAGTCAGAGGTACTGGCACTTGCCACTACCTCCATCCCCTACATCACCACTCAGACTGCACGTGACCCGGAGTGGTCCCACCTCAGCCACAGTTCCTGCCCAAACAGGTACACTTCCTCCTCTAGCAGCTTGCTGATTCCCGTCTGCATGATGCATTAGTAACTTATGCGGGGGTCTAGAAACATGGATGCTCTAGCTTCCACACAGGACTTCCTTCTTAGAAAAAACAAATTCCCTGCCCACATCCCATCCACCAAAAGAATGCTTAATCAATGAAAAAATTAACTGTATCCCTAAATAAAGAAGTGCAGATATTTTCTTTACAGTGCTTTATTAATTTGTAAATACCATTATTGAATTTTTGAAAGTTCTAATTTAAATGTATTGATCTATTATTGTTTTGTAGATTTTTCCACCCAAATGTCTTAGAGGAAATGAATGGCTAACACTGGACCACTGCAGTTGCAGGAATTTGGCCAAACCATAGAAGAAAAGGTTTGCACACACGATGCTGAAGGTATTACATGGTGCTCAGTCAACAAAGCTGATGTGTTTTATACTCAGTCCAAATCGGACAACTTTTTTGTAATAACTGTTGGTAGCCCTGACATGGGAAGTGGGACAGGAGCATGAGTGTCCCCTTGCTGGCCAGTGGCAGGGGGTGGACAGCAACTTGGGGGGCAGGGGGCACAGAGTAACACACCAGCCAGTATGAACAGAAGAAGGTTGGCTTTACTCAAAATGTTTCAGCTGGCCATTCTAATGAAGTCTAAACCAGGGGTGGAAAAAGCATTCTCCTCTCCCTGTCTGCTCCTTTCCAACAAAAGAATTTCAGTAAGAAATATATGCTGGTTGTCCCTGTAGTAAAACTTCATGGGAGTTTATTTAACAATGTTTTGATTCATTAAAGATACCTGGATGGGGGTGAGGGACCCAGACATGGAATCAAAGGGCCTGGGTACCATCAGGTCAGTTCTGTCTCCCTACAGACCTTGAATGTTTCCACCCCTCTCCTCTCCCCCTACCATCATCCTCTCTCACCCAGTCACCTGTCATCCCCATCGCAGACTATTTACAACGTAAATCATATCAGGAGGCTCCCCTGCCCAAACCCTTCAAGGCTTCCCATTGCCCTGGGAATTCTTCCCTTGCCTCAGCCTGCAAAGCCCACATAAGTCAGACCACCCTCCATCATGGCCTCATCTCACTGCATCTCTCCTCCCTGGCCCTGATGCTCTGGCTCAGCTCCTCCAGCATGCCAGTCCTGTTGCCACCACAAGACCTGGGTCCCCGAGGGCTCCCCTCTGTCTGGTTGCCTGGCTTCATTTTACTCTGCAAGTCTCCCATCAAAGGTCACTTCCTCAGGGAGGTCTCCCAAGACTTCCCCCATTGAATCAAGCATCCCTCCCTGTCATACCACCCTCTCTTCTCCTGCTCCTGTATTTGTTGGCTGTAAATCCTCTGTCTCCCGCACCATCCCCTGACCCCCGCCACCAACACTTCTCCCTGCCCAGAATTTAAGCAAAGACCTCACCTGCCATCCAGTCCCTAGCACTGTAACAGGTACATGGCAAGTGCAAATAAGCACTGATATAACCAAGAGAAATGGGCTCACGGTGGAGGCCCGACTGGTGTCTGTGATGTAGAAACACATGTCAGGCACCTGGGTGGCCACAGGACAGGTCCCTGCTGAGAACCAGTCAGATGAGAGCCTTCTGGAAAAAAGCCCAGCCCCGCCCTCAGGAAGCTGCACTTCCAAGGGGAGCCAAGGGGCTGAGACGCTCCCTCACTCGCCCCCAGTGCCTTAAGGCAAAACATCTGAGGACACAAGACTCCTTCTGGTCTGAGAGCGCTCACATCTGAGGCCACAGCTGAGTTTCCCTGCAGAGTTTAAGACAAATCAGTTGAGTCACTTTTGAATTATAGAGTGCAAAAAAAATTAATATTTATGACTCTTCAGTGTCTCACCTCTTTTTGGCCACTCGTAACTCAGACTCATTTGGCCTTGAAGTTTCTTAGGGCCAAGTCACCAGGCTCTTGGGGGGATGGACGGGCCTGCCTGGGGTAGTAACAGCATCTAGCATCTAAGCCACACTTCACAGGGTGGGCCTATCTCCAATGCTTACATGCACCTCCAACATCATGGACAGAGTTTCCTGCCAATGTTCAATCCCATGTGTGAATTTCTACGCAGGCAACAAGGAGGACCTTAGGCTGACTAATCAGGGGCATGATTGCCTAACTGGGCCACGTAAAGACAGGACAAATGCTGATTGCTGGCAAAATTAAGAATCTGTTTTTCGGAAAAAAACAAAAACAAAAAAAACCTCCCCAAAGAATGCCCCTAGACTTGAGGCGACATTTTGTGTTTACTTCTATTTGGGGGATCTTCGGCACAGCCCCCTGCTGGAGCTGCCCAATGTGGGGAACAC
Source organism: Dama dama (assembly GCF_033118175.1). Taxonomy (NCBI): domain Eukaryota; kingdom Metazoa; phylum Chordata; class Mammalia; order Artiodactyla; family Cervidae; genus Dama; species Dama dama. Next base: position 45,857,329 of record NC_083684.1, on the reverse strand, counting down.
AGAGAGTGGCCCGTTCTCCAAGACATTGGGCTACGCTCTGCAGGCCCCGCCCCACCACTGACCAGCTTGGCGACCTCTAGTCTGAGCTCTCACATCCACAGAACACCCTCCTCAAATCCTCCCTCAGGGCTGCTGTGGAGCAGAAAGCAGTGGGGCAAGGAGGTGCTTAGCAAGGTGCTCAGTCACCAACCGGAGAAGGCAATGGCACCCCACTCCAGGACTCTTGCCTGGAAAATCCCATGGACGGAGGAGCCTGGTAGGCTGCAGTCCATGGGGTCGCGAAGAGTCAGACACGACTGAGTGACTTCACTTTCACTTTTCACTTTCATGCATTGGAGAAGGAAATGGCAACCCACTCCAGTGTTCTTGCCCGGAGAATCCCAGGGACGGCGGAGCCTGGTGGGCTGCCGTCTATAGGGTCGCACGGAGTCGAACACGACTGAAGCGACTTAGCAGCGGCAGCAGCCGTCACCAACAAGCACTATTAGTCCAGGCCAGCTGCACAGCTTGGCCAAGTCGAATTCAGTATCATTTGACTCACCCCTGCCCCATGCAGAGTCCGCTGTGGCCACTGCAATGACAGCTCCCACCTGAGGGCCTCTGTGCCCAGCACTCACCCTGCCCAGCCCCTGGGCAGCCAGCCTGGCTCCCCCAGCCTCTTGTGCTCAGCCCCCAGCCCTATCCCCTCTCCTCCCAAATCCCTCTTTTCTGGTCCTCACTCCAAAACCTCTCCACCCTTCACCTTTTCCAGATGTTAGAGCTCCTGGTAGTGTTCCTGCCACCTTCCTTCCATTTCATTCAAACAAGGATCAACTCAACAGAAAGTACTTAACACGTTTATTTAATTACATTCAAGGGCCCCATGACCTGCTCAGGCTGGAGACGGCCCCATGGAGAAGATAGAGGCCAGAAATCTATTTTGCCAGACGTGGGGCCATCACCGTCTTGAGGAGAATCAAGACCCACGTCATTGCAATAATGCCACGCAGGACATGGTTCGGGCTACCGAGTCCTGGCCTGGGGCTCCCCACACTGGGGACATTTAATACGGAGACCCATGACCAGCTACGCCAGAGGAGTGGGGACGCTTTATTCATACCTTTGCACAATAGCTTTGCATAAGCTCCAGCCAAAAGGACACATAAACTTCGAAATAGCTCATGTTTGGGAAAGAAAAATAAAAGCAACAGTCCTAATGTCTCAAATCATATTTACAGGAGATTTTCAAAGTACTGCACATATCTTATTTCCAACTGGTCCTCCCTAGCAGCCAGACATTTGACAGGGCTGGAGTCACTACCCTCTGCCCACACTCCTCACCACCAGGTCTCAAAACCGGAGACCGGACCAGATCACTTGGACTCAATGAGACAAGGGCCCAAAGCACCTGGCACGGTATTTCACACACAGCAGGCCCCTGGGAGTCAGGGTGGTTGGAATGACCACTTCAGAAGAGGAACTCTGCCCCCCGGGGAGATCCAGAGCAGAGACAGGCTGTTCCGATCCTTTTAGGAGATGACCTTCTTTTCTTTCCATCAGAAATGTGTCAGTGGGGACTTCTCTCAGCTGTCCCCCCGTGCCCCACTTTATTTGCTGCTCACTTAGAACAGAAGGGACTAAGGCTGAGCAATGTAGAAGGGGAAGGAACAGGGCAAGGAAGTGGTGGGAATGGTACTGAATCTGAAGGGGGGCCTCCAAGAGGAGTCAGGAGTTTCCCACCATCTCAGGAGCCAACCTGCCCTGATTTGGTGCTCAGAGCATCATGTCAGGAGAGTCAGAAGACAAAAATATGTCAGAAGGGTGTCAAGGTGGGGACCACAAAGGGGTTAGGAAACACTGCCCTGTTCTTTATTAGAAGCCACCACACATAGCCAATTCCATCTTAGTGCAAGAAAGGCAGAACAGGCACTCTCAGACCGTCTCAAAGATGAGATCAGGGACTTCCCTGGCTGTCCAGTGGTTAAGACACTGTACTCCCAACGTAGGAGGCATAGGTTCGATCCCTGGTCAGGAAACTAAGATCCCATATACCACATGGTGTTTCCAAAATTAAGACTAAAAATAAATACTAAATTTTTTAAAAAGATGAGAACAAATCACAGCAAGGTCAAACCCCTTGTTCAAGGGCATATCAAGGTCGGAGGCAGAGCTGAAGTCGGACTTCAGGGGTCTTCTGGCCCTCTGAGAAGGCATTTGAAAGAGGGTGGCCAAGAGCACCTAGGAACCCACACAACCCGTTCTATAACTGAGGCCCAAACAAGGACCTGCCAGGACTCTGGCCGCTTCCTGAGATGGCAGGGGCTGTGGCTCCACGCAGGGACTGAGACTGTGCCCTGAAGGTACCACCTCATCACCCTCACATCTGGCCCCAGTGGGTCATGTCAGGTCCCCAGTGCTGGGCCATGCCAGGCCCCTTGGTGAACCTTCCAGAGCCTCTATCTCAGGCCAGCTGTGGACTCCAGTCCACAAGGCTGCCCCCGCCCCAGGACCCCAGGAAGGACCAGGTAGCAGATGCCTATTCCTCCAGCACCCACTGAATAGTGGCCACTATGCCAAGTGCCAATGCAGCAGCGAAGACGCCATCAAGGCCTGGCCCCAGGGAGCAAGGGCTCTAATGGGGAAACTGGCCATAGCCAAGGAAGCAGGTGAGGTGGCGATTTCAGCAGGAAGCAAGATGAGGACACAAAACAAGATGACAGAGCAGCTGAAGGGGATCCGGGATGGGCAGAGTGGTCAGGGGGGCTTTTCTGGGAAGGGGACAGTTGAGCTGAAAGCCACAGTAAGGACCAAAGGAAGAGCACCCCAGAAAGGAAAACAAATGCAAAGGCTCCAGTGATGTCCCTAGGGTGACATCTCTCTCCCACCCTTCTCAGGGCCCTCACCCATTCTGTTTCCTAAACTGAGAATTTGTCTGACCCAGCCTCCTTTGATAGCTAACTTCAAGAGCAACCAATAGGTGCTCGATATGGGCTAAGTTGAAATGGGGCTGTGGCGCCTGGGTAGATGAATCATGGGGGATCCAGGTGGGGAGGCACACACGTCCTGACCCCCTCTGCCTCTGGAACTAGGCCCTTCTGAAGGGACCAACCAGGGTCGGGTCTACAGACACAAATCCACAGTGGGGAAGACATACAGATGGAGGTTAGGACATGGGGAGCCACCCACACCATCAACATATAGGTGCATATGGTGGGGAAGGGCTTCCCTGGTGGCTAAGTCGGTAAGGAATCCAGCTACAATGCAGGAGACCCGGGTTCGATCCCTGGGTTGGGAAGATCCCCTCAAGAAGGAATGCCTACTCACTCCAGGTTTCTTGCCTGGAGAATTCCACAGACAGAGGAGCCTGCGGGCTATAGCCGGACATGATTGAGCAACTAAGCACACATGCATGGTGGGGGAATGCCAGGTGTGAACCACAGATACACGGCATGTGGCACTTTCTCAGGATCACTGGCCCACAAGGAAACCTAGGCATCCAAGGACCCACTGTAGGGCAAGGGACTGAAGGAGGGGGCCACAGCACCCACCCCCAGGCCTCGGGACACAAGTCCACACTCCAGTGGAGTCACACACACATTTATGCTCATGTATATACTGGTAGCCCAGCTGGTAAAGAATCTGCCTGCAATGTAGGAGACCTGGTTTGATTCCTGGGTTGGGAAGAGCCCCTGGAGAAGGGAACAGCTACCCACTCTAGTATTCTTGCCTGGAGAATTCCATGGACAGAGGAGCCTGGCAGGCGACAGTACAGAGGTCTAAAACAGTTGGACATGACTGAGCGACTTTCACTTCACTTCACATACACCCACATGCATGCTCTAATTACCCACACTCATCACTCACACAGACACATACTTTCAGCTCTCACATAGGCTATCTACATGCACAATTCTCAAGCAGACACACAAGTATGTGTGCACACAGAATCATATTCATGTGCAAATATACATGTATCCACTCATGGAAGACTTGAGAGTTCCTTGGACAGCAAGGAGATCAAACCAGTCGATGCTAAAGGAAATCACTGGAAGGACTGATGCTGAAACTGAAGTTCCAATGCTTTGGCCATCTGATGCAGAGCCGACTCATTGGAAAAGACCCTGATGCTGGGAAAGATTGAGGGCAGGAGAAGGGGACGACAGAGGATGAGATGGTTGGATGGCATCACCAATTCAATGGACATGAGTTTCAGCAAACTCCGGAACATAGTGAAGAACAGGAAAGCCTGGAGTTCTGCAGTCCACGGGGTTGCAAAGAGTCAGACATGATGGAGCAACTGAACAACAGCAACCACACATGGATACACCTGCTTATGCACATACACTCATGCATGTGCAGACAGTTCTCACATATACGTACATGTACACCCACACTATGATTAGCACTGGAATACACCCATTCACACACACATGATGGAAACAGTCATACACACTCACACACATTCATTGACTCACGCCTCGGGTATACAGGCCCACATCCACACATTCAAGCTCACACAATCTCACACTGACACACATCTTCAGGGCACGCTCACGCATGGACACCCACCCACAGGTGCCCTCACACTCGGGCACACATGCATATGCGCCAGGGCAGGTCCAAGACCCTCCCACGGGTGGGCTGGCGGCGCGGGGCAGTTTGGGGGTGAGCTCCTCGCAGAGGAGCCGAGCAGGCTGCAGGCCCCGGCGGGGCTGGAGCCCGAGGGTGGGCCCGGGCGGCCGGCGCGCGCTGGTGCCCTGCGCAGGTAGCGGTAGCGGGGCGCCCCCGCGCACCGGCCCGCCGGTGATTACTATGCGCCAGCAGCTGTCTCGGCGCAGTGACGGCGCCTCTAATTGATCTCATTATCTCCCCTCCGTAAGGTGAAGTGCGGCGCTCGGCGGGGCCCGGCCGGCTGGCAGGCGGCGGGCCGGCGGGGGCAGCGCTCGGCCCCGGGTGCCGCACCACCGGGCGCGCCGCCAACGAACACGGGCGGCGGGCTGCCCTGTGTGCCCTGTGGCCGGCTTCCGTCCCCGACGAGCGATTTCGCCAGGAAGCAGCGCGGGCCCCGGCGGCGGCGGCGGCCTCCGGCGTCCCTTTGTCACTCCCACCTTCTTTGGAAATTGTTAAGAACTAAGAAGGCTGATCCGTCCTGTTTCCCCTCACCTTCCTCCCGCCCAGCCCGCGCGGCCCGAACTCCGGAGCGCTTCGCTCGGTCTGGAACCGACAACAAACGCTCCCCGGTGAGCCCTCCGCCCGGGCTGCCTGCGCCAGACCCGGCGCCCTTCCGGCTCGCGGGCACCCGGCCCCAGCCCGACCCGGGACCGGCCCTGCTCCTGCCCACAAACCCTTTCTCCCTCCCGAGGCAAACTCTCCCTCACTGGAAGAGACAGCGCAGAAGCAGCTCCAGGAGTTGCAGGAGGGGGAAAAGGAAACCCTCAGTTTGTTGTGTTTTCCTCGGGTTTGTTTTCTTGCCAAAAAAATGATCCCCCTTTGTCTTTGCGCAAAAGAAGCAACGCGGGCACCTTCTGCTGGGCCCCGAGCCGGTGCCAACGTGCCTTTCTTAAGGGCGGCTTCTGTTCCCTTCTAGTCTCACCAGATATATTTTTAACATAAAAAACACTATATTTAATTGGTTATGGATCTCTGTTCTCTTAGCACTACTGGATATCACAGAAAAACACATTAGTACAGAGCAATTAGTGCGATGGCAGTAAACAACTAAGGCACTATTAAGCTGTGGGTGATAAATAGTATTACTTTTTATTTTTTACGGTGCTAGACTAAAAGATGGAGGAGATTTAAAATATATATATGTCCATTAATATTAATATAAAACGTAAATAACAGGTGTCTCCACTTCTTAAGGTACAATATATTCTCAGCACTTCACTCTATAGAGAGCATTTGTTTTTTTCAAGTGAAAAGATCTTTTTCTTTATACACTCGAGGACAGTATTTCGTATCTTCAAGCACCCAGATATTTAAGCAGAAATATTTTTTTAATTGGAGTTATGGAGTCAGGCGAAATAATGCCCATACCTATATCACCATAAAAAATAAAAGCTTCCTTTCAATTGAAATATACTCCATCGTTTCTATCTTTTCAAAGAGCGAACCAAGCATTCTGTGATAAATTGACTGCAGGCCAGGGCAAACAGGCCGGCGGTGGGTGGGCTGGGCCGGCGGGCTGCACCTTGCTCCAGGCCCATCCTCGCCCATGGCTGTGGCAGCCCAGGCCGCTCTCCCTCCGTGTGTGTAGATCATCCTCGCGGTTCTGGCACATCTTTTCCTCGGCATCTGATTAAGTTAACAATGTGCTGCTATTTGCATGCAGATTTGCCGGGGCTTTCTCTCCAGCTGCTCCCGGAGACTTGGTCTTTCTCTGCGTTGTGATAGCGCAGCAGTCCCTAAATGCAATCTTTGTCAGACCCAGGTGTGCTCTCATTGAGGAAGCCTTCGTTCCAAGCAATTTTTCTTTCTGTAGCATTTATAAGGCTCTATTATAGTATAGCCACATCTGGAGGAAAATTCTCCTATTAATTATATACTTTTACCACTTGGAAGACAAATTCTAAAAGATACCAACATTTTTGTTGTTGTTGTTCTTATCTCTTTGACAGCCTGCGTTTTATTTTATTTTGTTTTGTTTTTCCAGGCATTTCAATATTTAAAGAGCCATTAACCAAGGGGGGTGGGGATGGGGTGAATTTCTAGGAAAAGAGAAACAACAGACCTAAAATCTTAGTGTCAGCCCTGCCTTACCTCAGTCAGCCAAGTCTGAGCAAAGACACCAACTGAGGCGTCTCTGAGACTGTGGAGTTGGACATGGGACTCGGTACAGGGGCCAGCCAGGTGGAAAAGAGTTCTGTTCTGCTGGAATTTAAAAAAAAAAAAAAAAGCAAGTGCTATTAACCTTTAACCTCATCTGCTCCCAGGTGGACACTCACTCAACCCACCTTAACGCCAGACCATTTGATTCCTCCACATTCCAAAAGCAGAACCAAATTGGATCAGCATGGTGGCCCAGATGCTATGTTTTCTTTGTGGGATGGGGGGTAATTTTTCAATCAGGTTTGAGGCAGATTAAAAGAAAAATCTGGAGCTAAGTATTCATTCTCGTTTTTCAGAAAGAGACAACAAGAAGCTTTGCCCACAGAGTCTGAAAGTTACTTTAGAGCCAGATGGGGGTTTGAGGGTTTAATATTTTTGGTTTGGTTTTGGTGTTGGTATTTTTTTTTCTTTTTAAAATCTCTTTTGGTATAGTCAGATCAGATGGTGATGGGGGGGTGGATAAAATTAGTCTGAAATGTAGGAAAAGTTTTAACAACTGGATAGTCCCTATTTGAATTTATAATACATTTAAAGTGCTAGAAAATGTAATTTTTGATTCAAAAAATATTTTGCAAAGGGATATGCACTGCATGAATAACAGTATGTGTGTGTGAGTGTGTGTGTTTAAGTGTCTTGTGCTGGGGAGACTGCACATATACTTGCACAAAGAAAGCCGAATTACTTTGAAACCAGGGAAAATCCAAATGGAACCATTTTCACTTTTCAAGCCAACTCTATCAGGTAAAAATCCAAGCAGGTTTTGGCCACTTAGTCCAGCTCCTATGACAACAACACTGAAATTGTCATCTCCTGCCTCCAAAGCTGGCATCAGAAAGAACTCAGGGTCATGTCCCGGCAGTACCAGGGGCAGCTCCCAGACAACCACACGTGAGCAGAAGATCACCCAAGAGGGGTCTGTCTCAGTCCTGCCTCTGAAGGGCCTAGTTACTGCTGCCAGCCACTGGCTGGCTCTACTCACTGATACTAACCCCTCTGCCTCAAAATGACCAATCATTTTTCGCTCTGTGGCCATCCATTGTCTGAGTGCAGACAGAGGTCAGAAAGGCCCTGCAATTAGAGTTCATCTTTGGGCCATGCTTCAGCCTCAGTTTCCTCAGCTCTGAAATGGGAAGAACAACCGCCCCCTCCTCAAAGTGGGTATTACATGCATGAAGGACTATGAATCAGGTTTAAAATATAGATGATTAAATAAGGGCAAAATTTACTGAGACTTTTTTCCTTTACGAATTAGTTCCTCCCTCTTCCTGCAGGGAAACAAGCAGCAGATTCTGGACCCCTGACACTTACAAATGTATAGACTTTTAAAAAATATTTTTAGACAAATAATGCAAAAAGAAAGAATTGATTTTTTAATTTGACCCTTATGGGGCCACTTGCCTTTGAAATCCTCCTGTTTGCTGGCATCCCAGCCCCCTAGATACCCTCCTGCAAAAATAGAGCAGGGAGGCAGATGCAGTGATACTGGATTACATCACTGAATAGCATGTGGCATTGAGGGGAGAAAAAAATAAGAAAAGACAAATGACATTTTGCTGCTATAGTGTGCTATTTTAGTGGTGATGGCTTGACTTTTGGCCCAAACGCATATGCCAATGGCAAGGCTAACTCCAGGGACTCACAAAAAAGAATGTGTGTTCACAGCTGTACTGTACACCAATACAGATTACATGTTTTCAGTGTTGCGGCCACAACAGAATGCTAATTAACATACTGGAGTGATGAGAACGGCTGCAAGGGCCTTATTGTTCCATTATTTCATGAAGCCCAGCTGCCTTTGTTTATGTCACTTATCCTCTCGTGCCACAGGTTTTTACTCCAAAAATACTATCCCAATACAACGTTAATATTTAAAAAACAAAGAGGTGGCAGATTGTCATTTTTGTGTCAGTCTCAAACTGCAGAACTGTTAAGCTGTTCTGGTTCGGTATTTAGAAATAATTTAACAGCCATATTCAGACACTGCCTGCATTCTAACATAATGGCTGAATACTTGAACCAAGCAAATGCATAACTATCCTGACATCACTTATGAGATTTAGATTGGTCAGTTAATGGAAGTCTTTACCAGAATCAATACCATAACAGCTTCTTGAAATGAACGTGATTTTTTACACGGAGTGCTGCAAACAATAACTACAGAAATATACTACCTTTGTACCCGGCACAAAGAAGCTAAGATGCAAAATTAAGAAGCAATTACATTTTTGCAAACTAATATTACAGTCGATTATTAAAAACAAACACTTTCAAAAATATGTACTTATCATTAAATAATTGGAGAGCATTAATATCCCCTGCACCTGATTAATCATTTTTTTACACTTTTTAATAGCTGTTTCACCTACTGGGTACATTATCAGGTTGCTATTAAGTATTGATATTGATGATTGATGTAATAATGATTAAATAAAAAGCCATATTTAGAGCTTGCTTTTTGGTAAATATTTTTTTCATAATCCTCATTCAAAAGAATACTGTCTGCTGGCTAAATTCGTTTTTTTTTTTTTTTTCCTTTTGCCTGAATTGTGCATAAAAGTGACATTCTATAAAATACAGGTTTCCTCAAATAGTGTTCCACCAGCAATCTATACATACTACAGTAATTTGCAATCACGGTCAGGGAAAGCTGTTGGCTCAAGCCCAAAATGTTTATGGTGCATTGCTTCCCCAAAGAACAAAAACACCCTGGAGTTTTATTTCAGATTTCCCTAAATGCGCCTTTATTGACACCAGGTACAATAGTTGGGGAAATACGTAATGCCCCAGCACAGACGCCATCAACCAGGGTCATAAATTAAGTTAGAAAAGGTCTCCCCTAAAAAGTATAGCACTCCACTAATCAAAGCCACACTGTCGCTCAAGAACACGAAATCTTCCCCACAGCCAATTGAGTGAACAAGCCAGAGTTGCTTTTTAACGAGTTTAAATAGTAATCTCAGATAAATGGAGAACCGCTTGAAGTGTCTGTCTTCTAGAAGGCAGTAATGAGAGGATTTAAAGCATTCTCCATCCCAAACTGCATAGAACCCAGAGAATGCCACAGGTGTGTCACCATCTACGACAGAGTGCTTTCTCAGCTATGGCCATCCCCCCACTGTGGACACAACATAGATTTTTTTAATTGGATCCAGGAGCTAGCTAAATTATCCAACTGCTCTGTGCTTAAGCCCCCAGCTAGCTTATATACCAATAATAATAAACTTTCCATAATAGCTGCTCAGCCTATTACTGTTCTTTTTTTTTTTTTCCTCTTACCTAAAAGTGGAACCACTTTATTCTGATTGCAGCCACTGAAGAAACTCCTGAATTAGTTTCTCCTAAAAAATTGCTCAAGAATTACAGACGGGATCCAGGTAAATAATATTCAATTACATACGCACATATCTTCATAGGGGAACTTGCTTATCCTATGGAAGATAATAATACCATAATTCATCCTTTTGCAATTTGTCGGAGAATTTTCCGTCCTCCATTATGATGTTTATTTACCATGTCAAAATGACAGTCAGTCCCAACTGCAGCCTGGGACAGGGATCCCAAAATATAGGGCTGCTCAGTCACTAGCTTCCACTTGCTACAGCTTCAGTTGACCCTCTGCATTTAACGCATACATGTGTAGTGGGCAAAAATAAAATGTAAGCCCTGTGCTGCCATTCTGAACATCAGAAAAGTGTTACATTTATAAATAAAGAGATCAAAATCCCATATTGGGCAGAAATAATATCTTGAAACTAAATACATGGACCCACCATTTAGACACATTTTTAACAATCTTAATCCCACTTAAACTTTGCGAAAACTCTATTGAAAATTTAACCTTGTGCTCTTGAAGCTGAAACTGATAAAACTTAATCGCAACAAGGCAGTGAAACACTAATAAACTCATTACAGGTCACATAAATGGACTGTCTGCGGGGCTGCCAGACTGCACACATAAACGGCTTCAGTTGCAAGCAGCACAGGCAAGCAAGGTGTTGCGGGCGTCTGTGTGGACAGTTGGAGGGAGAGGGTTTGGTAGCACTTCACAATAAGTTTGCTAAATTTACTTGATTAGGCAGTTCATTTAGAAATTTCAGATGCTAATTATAGGTGGAGGCAGACAAGTTGATATGGAAGAATGAGTTTTCCCGAGGCCTGAAAGCCACATCAGGGCCACTCTTGCAGAATGGATTTCTGAGTCTTCAGAGCCCTTTCCACCCGACTCCCTTTCCCCAGGCAAGGTGAGCTGCCGAGGAGCCAGCTTCAACCAGGCCGCCTCCTTCAGATCCCATGGCTTCTCCCAGCAGGACCCATGGAATCACCCCCCAGAGTTGGTGACCATGAGATGCTGACTGCATTCTGAGGACTCCTTGCTAAAATCCAGGGACACATATGCTCAGTTTGGCTTACATGATGACTTAAGAAAATCATGTAAGGGTTTTAAACTTGTAAAAACTGGCTGAGTTCCATATGAAAATCCAGATTTCTGACCTCTTTAGAAAATTTCAAAGGTCTAGCAACACCGGTCCCATTGCCATGGGCAACCACCCTAGCGTGCCTCTCCAAGTGGTCACCCCATATTCATCAATGGGAATGCTCTCACCCCAGCGGCATTAGAGCTAGACATCCTTAGTCTACACCCAGCATTCAAAGGCTGCTGATGAGAGAAGCGGGAAGACACAATCCAGAGAAGCCTCCCCAAAGTGAAGCTGGAAGGCAGACAGGAGACTGTGACCTCACCTTCGAGGCCCCGCCCACCAAGCTCAGCCAACACGTGGCTGCTGAAGCCAGGCTGCTCTATGAGAGTTCCTATTTGCAGGGGGTCAGGAAGTACACCCTCCTCCCTGCCATCAGGAGAAGAACAAGCCAATCTCAGAGGCACAGAAGCAGGGGACTGGAACAGAGGCTCTGTCCTTGAGCTGCCCCAAACTCTTACAAGTCTGGGTGAGGCAATCAGGAGCAAAGATCAGATAACCAAAGACTAAGCAAATGGTGGAAAATCGGGCCAGACCCTGCATGAAGACTTTCACAACCAGGAGGAATCACCCCATTCTTAGCCTGGGGAGAGTGACAATGAGGCTGGGACAGGCAGGAGGACTAGGAAGGTCTGGGCTAGAGACAGGAGGAGGGAGAGGTGGGGGTTGGGCAAGACTGCACACAGGGCTCTCACTGCTTGTGAGCAGTGGTGTAGGAGCCTGGGTCAGAGCCAGCTCACCCTGGTCTGTTCTAGACCCTCCTACTCGCCATGCAGCTGGACCAGCATTATCGGCACTTCCTGGGACCTGGTTAAAAACGAGCAGCTTGGCCCCCCTGCCCCAGACCTCCTGAACCAAGTCCACATTAAAGGCACTGATCTCTGCACCCAGCAGAGAAAGCTGCAGGGACTTCTCCAGGGTCCCAGCCCCACATGCTTTGCCAGGCGTGGGGTGTGTGAGCCTAAAACGCAAGAATCCCAGGACTTGAAGGTGCATTTCTAGCAGAGGCATGTTCCCAGTCCACCCACCTAGATGATGTTCTTTTAGACCATCAATAAATATGGCTTCAGTAGTCAGATGCTATTTAATTAGCACTAAACTCTTTTATTTCATGTAAGTTAGAGCCTTGCCTGAGACACTTCATTTGGAAAGTAACCTGGCACTCAAGATTAAAATGAAATATTAGCATGTCAGCGGGCGCCTCATCATGGTGTTCTCCCCTCCAGCCCTCCAAGCCTACAGGGGACAACATGGCCCTGCTTCCAAAGCTCCCAGCAGAAGGGATTTGACACGAGGGCTTTCAGAGCTGAGGGACATAGAAAAGGGACTATAGCCCCTAGGACGTGAGAAAAGAAAAACTTATCAAAGTTGGAATCAAATACGGTTGCATCCTTCTTTCTGAATTTCCTCCCTGCCCCTCAGTCATCGAGCCTGCCCCTGCCTCACAGCCTTTACATGAGCTCTGCCCTCTGTCCAGGTGTTGCCGCATCTTGGCAGGACTCTGCCTTGCCCTTCAGAGCCTGGAACCCAGCATCGCCATCCCAGAGGGGCCCTCCCTGATCCCTCGGCCTCAGCTTGTCCTGATCTCTTTGCTTCATATCCCCCTGTTTCAGTACTCTGTGTGGCACATGTCCCTACAGACCAGCTTCTGGTTTCTTCATCTATTATCTGTTTATTGTCTGCCTTCTCCAACTAGAATATCAGCTTCATGAGGGTAAGGACTTTGTTTTGTTCTCTGCTATATTCCCAGGGTCTAAATTAGTGCCTGGCTCCTCAAGGAGGATGAACAAAGAAAGTGGGAGGTGGATTAGAAGATAAGTAGATAGATGAATGGATCAATTGATAGATCACTGATGATAGATACACAGATATAGAGAGGGACAGTGGATAGGATGGATGGATGGATGGATAGGTAGAGAGATATACACATCCACAGATAAACAGACTAAACTGACAAACTGGAAGACAGCTAGCTCAATTGATGAGACTCTTTGGCCTTCAAAAAGTCAGAAAGCATGGCCCAACCACTGCTCACAACATTGTCAGATGTGACCAGCACATATGTAAATGACAATCAGGGATTCTGAGGGCACGGTCATGAGAAAGCGGGGTCAGGAGAACTTGCTGAAGGGGCTGGGAACTGGGAACGCAGTGGCTTCATGGAGTAACTTGAACTAAATCCTAGGAATGTGGCTGGGTGCAAACCTTCCAACAGGGCAACTTGCTGATCCCGAGAGGCTTGCTTGCCGGCACGCAAGATGGTTTTAAGTGATAACCAAAAAACCCCCTGCTCCTTCAAAAACAATTAATACTTAAATAATTATTTTATTATTTGATATGAGAAAACATATAATGGGCACATTAGACCAGAGATTTCATAGAGATTATTATTTAGGACAGAGCTAAATATATTTAATTAAAAGAAGTGTGTCAAAAAAAAATTAAGTCTAGGAGTATGTGGTACTCAGGATGGTAAAAATCGAAAAAGGAGGTGTGTGCACCATGAAAGTGACAGACTTAGAACTAAGGAGTCAATCTGAGCATAAACTGTGCCCCCCCCCCCCCCCACCAACTCCCACCAGAGAGGGTCTGGGAAGGTTTCATTCACAGGCAGCCTTGCTCTCTGGATCTGGTCCCCAGCTGGGCTGTCACAGGCAGGTGTGGGCTTCACGGCCCTTCCCTGGATTTGTGGAAGTGGCAAGAATGTGCCCAAGCATACCACGCCGGCCCTGGGCACCCATCTCCGTTCTGCCAAAAGCTATAAGGGAAGCAGGAGGGGTTCCAAGAAAGAAATCATGGCCCTGCCTCTGCCAGGGACAGCCACAGCAGCTCCAATAAGTCACCCCCTTCTGAAGGAGAAAAGGAGGGGAAGGAAGCAGGCGAAAGAGAGAAAGGAGGGCAGGGGAGAGAAAGGGAGGGATGGAGGGGAGGGGGAAACAGAGGGAGAAGGGTAGGGAGGGGGCCGGGAGGGAAGAAGGGAGCAGGGAGGGAGAGAGAGAGCACGGCAGGAGACAGGCTATCTAAAGACCAAATGCTGGCTAAAGTCCTTATCAGGAAGAAAAATTTTTAAATGCATGAACTCTATTTATACCCTGGATAAACAAGATAATTATGTGTTCATTTTATAAGTTGTGCCTTGATTTCAAGATCACCAGTGGCCATGAATGTTTGGATTTCATATAAGCATGTTTAAAAGCCATGGGTCTCGACCCTCCGACCAGGAAGCTAAGCTTAGTCAACACTTTCACACTGTGATCAAGGCGTAAAGCAGAGAGTTGAACAAACTAACACTTCACTCTTGGAATTGAAGTATAAGCAGAAGAACTGATGAATCTGCTAATTGTTCCATTGTTCTCATCTGCTCTCGACATTGGCATATACCCCTTGTGTAACCCAAAGTGCATCTTTTGTATACATATGAAAAGAAAAATGAGGATGACCCTGATGAACACAAAGTGTGTGGTGGGGGGAGAGGGGGGCAGGTTAAAGGGCAATCCCTTTTTTATTATTTTTTAAAGGCCAACATGCTGTGCACAGTTCTCGGCTCTGGCTTGAGACGTGAGCAATGTACCTATAGCTGAGCACCAGAGCAGGCCAGGAAGCCTGGACACCCCGCCCCAGAGCTGTCACTGGGGTGCCTCTCTCTCTGAGGTCACTGTGAGCCCCAACCAAGAGAAGGGCAGCGTCCACTTCTACTTTCTCCCTACCCCCATGTCCACTGCCCCAGCTCAGTATCATAGTCTTCCTGACACCCGTTTCTGCAGTGTGTCCCGGCTCATCACGATTACTCTTAGCTGGCAGGCAGCCTTCACCTTGGGCTCTGACCCACACCTTCACTCACACAGACTTACATCCCAAGTCCCAACAAAACAAGGCTATTTGTCACCCCAACACCAAGCCCACCCCCAGTTTTCCCACAACTCCCCCTTTCCTGCCCCCACCTGGAATGGTCACCTTAGTCCCTCCAGATATGCCCCTCCCCCCAGCCCCAAATGCATCTGGCAAGTCCCCACCTTCTGCAAACAACTTCTCTCTGGTCTTCCCCTCGCCTCAGCTTATGAAAATCTTCCTGGACCCCAAGGCCCAGCTCCAGCACCAGCTTCTCCATGAAGCTCCTCCTAAGCCACAAGAAGGGTCTGGTTTTCCATTTCCTAAAATGATGTGCAGTGCTGAGCATAGAGAAGGCCCACAACCATCATTAGCTCCCTTATCGCTGGTCAGCATCTTATTCCTATTGCTCTGATCAACTGGTCTCTCCCCGAGTCTGGATGCACAGCTCTCTCTAATCTCTAAGGTGGCCCAGGCCACGTGACCTTCATCACTGGTGCCCTGCTCTGTATTTGTTCCCACAGGTTGCTTAGGATGGCGGAAGAGCTCCTGCATTCTGCCGACTGTGCTGAAGGATCACACCCCTTACCTCCCTGTAGGACCAATGTCAGTGAATTCTCGGGGACGGGCCTTGGAGCCCTGCTAACTTGCAGCCCTGAGCAGAGCTGGCTCCTGGGGAAGCAGGGCGCTTGAGGACCCTCCAGGCCCAAATCCACACCTGCCCGCAGGCCAGCTTCCCAGAAAAGCTGGACTCTGAAGGAATCCTCTCCACCTCAGCCCCAGCCTCACCAGGTAATAGATGGCCTATGGAGGCACCAAGGCCAAACCAAGTTTTTAGTTGATTTCAACCACCCTATTTCTCTCTGACTCTAAAACAAGAACCAATAATGGCCAAAGAGTACGTTTTAAGGGGAATAAAAGCATAATTTGGCCTTGCTGAAGGTTAAACCTCAAATACAGAACTTATTTTAAAATTCTATTTCAACTGCCCTCCTAAAAGCAGAAAGGGCATAGTGGCTCTTGGCCTCTCTATGTATCTTTCTTCAAGGCCCTGGATCCTTTTAGCCCAACTTCACTAAGATGGAGCCATTGTGAGGATCATCCCAGATTATGCGAGCCAGCACCACTGCCTGACAATTGATGTCATACATACACACACACACACACACATGCACAAATACACACACACGCCTGGTCTCTCCCATAGGTTACAAATATGGGGAGATACAGAAGGAAAAACAAGATTTTCCACCACCCCCCCTTTCTCTACCATATGGCCTATACCTCGCACATAAAGACCATCTGAGTCAGTGAAAGAGAAAATTCATTTTTTGTCCCTTTCTTACTGATAACACACCATTATGTATACAGATATTTAATTCTTACGTAAAGTTAAAAGGTTTGTGTTCATTCTACTTTTTTGTGCATAATCTTCCTTTTTAATTTTAATCAGAATACCTCAAAACAAAAACAATACAAGCAACACTGAAAAACCATCAAAATAAATAACTATTCTCGACTTTTTTCACCCTCTTGAGAAGGAAGAAAAGGAACCGGTGATGGGATGCTTGGGACTACGGAAAGGGAAAAACACCCCCCCTTAGAAAGCAGCCTTTTCCTCAGTTTACCCCAGTGCTCAGAGAGAGAGAGGGGGAGAACCCAGGCTCTAGACAGGGCAGGCTTGGTGAAGAAAGCTTCCCACTGAAAGCGTCCTGGGAGTAGCTGGGACAAGATGGACCCAGGACCTCGGTCTGCAGGCCTGGACTCAGAGGCAGCAGGGAAGCAGCTGGAACTTCTTCCCGTGGGCAGTAGATCTGGGCCTACCTGGAGTCTCTGTGCTTCTCTGGGCCAAGCCCAGCACTCCCTGCAGACCGCCTTTACAGGAGCTCCCTGGGTACCTGCCTGCCTGGCTTCTAGGACAAGCACCCCTCCGCTCCGCAGGAGTCAGAGAACACTTAGCTGCAGGGCCCTCCTGAGCGTGGCAGCTCACATCCTGGGATGCGCTGTGGTCATGGGGAGACCAGGTATGGGCGACAGTGAACTTGAACTTTTCTGAACTGAGCCCCAACCCAGATCCTTCTTACTGCAGTTCTTCAGCCGCCCAAGCCACACTGCGTGGGACAGACCAACATCCACAGAAGGCCAGCAGAAACAAGTGAGGCACATTGGGTTAACATGCCACTTTTTTTTTTTTTTTAATTTTTGTGGTGTCTATTTGCAAAGCTGACCTAATGCACAGCCTCACAGCTCTCAACCTCTGAAGGGCCAAGAGGGACACAGGAGGCTTTGTCTGGTGGCAAACAAAGGCCAAGTCATGGCAGAGTGGACCCTGAGGTGACGTGGGCTGCCCACCCCCCACGAGGACGCCTGCCCTGCAAGGCCACTCGCTGGGCAGATTCAGAAAGAAGAGGCAGAAGGAGATGCGTGGCCAGACTCAGCCTGGTCCCCACTCTGGGGAAGGGCTCACTCCAAGGGCGACTCGTCCCAAACCCAGGGAGAGCGGCCCTTCTCTGTCCCATGAGCTGGCACAAAAAGAAGGAATCCAGAAAGAAAGATCAAAATCACGTTCTGAACCTTAATTGACACCAGTCATTTTGACTTCACTAAGCCTCTCCCCTGACTCCCTCCTCCCAGAAGAAAACCCCCAAAAGGTCTTTCCATTGTAACCTGGTTGCAGAGAAGAAGACACCATTATTAGTTCCATAAACTAATCAAGCGCCATTAGAAGGAAAGAATATGACATGAAGCTTTTGTTTTCAGATATGAAAGAAAGAAAGAAAAAAAGAGAGAGAGAGAGAGGGAGAGAGAAAGAAGAAAAGAAACCCCAGCAGCAGCTGGAGAATCAGAAGGAAGGAGAAACCGTCACCCAGACACCAGCGAGGGTGGCTCAGGCTGGTGCCGGATGGCAAGAAGGGTTAAATTTATGTTCCATTACAAGTCCCCTTTTTTTTGGTTTCATCTTCTCAGTAAAACACATAACTTAAAATGAAATCAAATATTAAAAATGACAGACTATATAAGTGCTGTGAGTAACTTCAGGTCACGGAGGGAGGGAAAAGCCGGCAAGTTGTCAGGCACTATCTGTCAGAGTGAATTAGAAACAATCAACAGAGACTGAAAGGGAAGGTGATTGTTATTAAGCAGCGGGGCTGTGAGCAGGCTACCCAGATGTGGTCATGCATATAAAGGACAGGAAACAGCAGTTTAATTCAGGAAGCCCTGGCGAACAGGGCAGCAGAGAGGAGAAAAGTCCTTTGTCGCTAATAAGCTGGAAGTTACTTTGATAACAGCAGGGTTAGACTCGAGAATAAAACACATTTCTTTCACTACCACACACCATTAATATCACAGAAATGTGGTCGGAAGAAATGCCTGGCTCAGACGGATTAGCCACTGGCCTCCCCAGCAGCCGCCCCGGGGAAAGCCAGACCCGGGTCCCCTTCCCCTTCCAGGGCCAGGCTGTCTCTGACCATGACCACCACGGACCGCCTCTCACCCTCCAGCAATGTCATATCACCAAAGAGAATAACGATAGTATTTCATTATTTCCCAGTGTCAGGCCCTCTCGTTGCCGTGGCCTGTGGGGAAGGTGCGAGCCCGGTAAACAGCCTGGATATAATGAAGTCCATGTATGCGGCAACGACAAACAATTTTATATGCAGACAAGGCCCGATTTCATAAGAAATTACTTATGCAGGCGTTCTGCAATTATCCTGTGATACTTTCAGGCAACAGTCTGACAGCAGTTGTGCAAACAATAAAGGGATTACAGAAATAAAAACAAATAATATTACACACACAGAAACTCCATGTTGCATGTGGACGAGTGAAGGGAGTGTACAAGGATGAGTGGGAGCCATGCAGGGGCCAGCAGGAAGTGAGGCCTGGAGCCCAGCGACCCCTTCCCAGCACACAGCCAGGCCTGGGGCACAGCGCCCTGATGGAGCCGCCACGGGCAGATGTTTGGGATCGTCCCCCATTGCAGGGGATGCTGGCCCACCTGCCAGCCTCTCAGGGGAGCGGAGGACCTGGGCCACCTTTGCAGGATAGAGTCATGGGACCAGGACAGGCACTGGGTGGGCCGAGGAGCCTTGCCATTTCTCTCCCACACCAGGTGGCCTCTCAGGATAGAAAGAATCTTCTTGCGCTTCTTCCCAAGGTCAATACAGGCCACCCACGTCCAGTGGCAGCCAGAGTTTCTGGTCAGCTAGGTACAGCATCGGGACCACCCCATTTCAAACACAGGTGAGCAGAATGAGTGGATAGGCCCTGCAAGAGGACCAAATCAGGACTCCAAGGGAGCCACAGCATGTGCCCATGCAGCCCCACACCTGGCATGAGGAGGGGTCATCCTATCACCCGCTCCCTGGGGGCAGAATCCATGCATCACCCTGTCCCCGTATCAGACACGGGTATCAGACACCCTATAACTCAGGTGTTGGGGAGGCACACAGTGAGGTGGGAAGGGGAGGCCTGCAGACAGGGATCCTGACCACCATTCCCAGAAGGTGGGTGTTCCCACTGCTGCACCTCTTGCAGGCATCAGCCCACCCCATGTAACCAGAGGCCTCGCAGGCCTCTCTGCAGGGAGAGAACGCAGAAGAGTGAGGCCTGGGGCTGCAAGTGTCATCTTCCTTTCCCACTGCCTGTGTTTCTGGAGCCTGGGCTGTGCTGCGGGCAGCTCAGGTCAGCACTGGCTGGGTCTCATCGCATGCCCACTGTGTGTATGAGCCTGTGCTCCTCAGAGCTCTCCTCAGTCCACAGAAACACTTGTGTTTGAAAAAAAGTTATTTTTTTTTAACTTCATAAGTTGCCAACATTGGAGGAAAAGAACTAGTTTTTTTAAACTTTTTTCCTTAAAAACTATGAAGACCTGGGAAAATTCAGCCCACATTTCCGAGTGCAGCTGATGAGAGTTGAGTGGCCGCCTGCGATGGGATCAGCTCTCCCCCACTCACTCAGCACACATCCAGCTTCCTGCATTTCCCACCTGGACCCTGAAGTGGGGTTTAGGACAACTCCCTAGAGAGAGACGCCCAGGCTGGGCAAAAACCTGTCTAGGTGCCTTCTGACAACACACTCTGGGGCAGAGTCCAAGCCCTCCCCTGGCCAGGCTGCCTTCAGCACTGATCACCTTCATCCAAACCCTCAGCATCTTCTATCCCTAAAACAAGCCTACTGGAATACCTGCGGGACACCTTCAAGTTACCTGTGCAGGAATCAGGAACTCAGAGTCCTGGCCTCGATGTGTCCTGGGTGTTGACATAAATCATACTAGCAAGGCCTTGGGCTTTGCAATCCCTGACTTCCAGAAAATTTGGAAAGAAATGTCAACTTGCTATATATGGAGTTTGCTGAAACCAAGGTGCAACAAATTCTAATAAATACAATATGCGGAGGGGAGAGGTTAGTCCGTCAATACATCAGTGAATGACTGCTGACCACTTGGAGCATGCCAGGACTGTCCTGGGAGCTGTGCAAGCTCCCAAGGTGACCAGGACACCAGCCCTTCCCCCTGCTGGTGCCTTCTTTCAGCTAAGAGGGTTCCTGGAGCTGTCTGGAACTGCCTTTTGTGCCCAGGTGAGAATGACTCTGCCAATGGCTCGCTGTGTGGTCTTGAGCAAATCCCTTGCCCTGTCTAGGCCCCAGTCTCTTCACCTAGAAAATAAAGGTACCTTTGATAGCAAAAGTTTCTGCTAGCCCTAGGGTTCTATGAATCTAGAAATTACCGAGAATTTCTTAACAGAGTCCTGCTTAACAATAGCACCTGTACTACCCAAGGGAAAAGATGCCTAAACCATAACTACCAAGAATCTTCAAACTCATTCAACACGTTATTAGATGACCCACAAATCAACACTGATAAAGAAGTGATCGCTATCAGTTTGGAGTTAACACCTCCTGGTAGTGAATGGAGCATGTTTACAGCTCCCTGAGGCCTGCACAGACTTAGGCAAACCTGATCAAAGGGAGCCCTAAAGACGGCCCCCTGCAGCTCTCCCCAAGCCCACAGCTATGGGGGCTCAGCTGGGTCCAGTTGCTGTTTAGTCACTCAGTTGTGTCTGACTCTTTCTTGACCCCATGGACTATAGCCCACCAGGCTCCTCTGTCCATGGGATTTCCCAGGCAAGAATACTGGAGTGGGTTGCCATTTCCTTCTCCAGGGGATCTTCCCAACCCAGGGATTGAACGTGCATCTCCTGCATCACAGGCAGATTCTTTACCACTGAGCCACCTGGGAAGTCCAGAGGAGCAGCCAAAGGTCACTGTCATGAACCACAGTGGCCCCCATGCGACTGGCCACTTTTCCTACACCCATGGTTCCTGAAATTCCTGACTCCCAGTTTTACACTAGTTCCAAGGACATCCCTCTTGGTAGAAAACTGAGGCCACAGCAAACAACCCACCAAGACTTGGTCCAAGTCACTTGCAGAATTCTGGCTCTAGGAGCATTCCCACACCTGGAAAGGGGGGGTTTCTCAAGACATGCTCTCTGGTTAAAAGCAGATTAAAAGTAAAAGAAAGGCAATAGTCCTTGCCATGGTCTACAAAGGCATGTCTATCCAGGCCCTCCAACCCACCCATCCTCTCCCAAGAGCCCACGTGCTCCAGCCTCGATGGCCTCCACTCTGTCCCCCACACATACTGACTTCTTCCCCACCACAGGACCTTTGCACATGCTGCTCCCCCTGCCAGGAATGCTCTTCCTCCAGACCTGCACTCGCTGGCTCCCACATGTCCTTCAGATCTCTCGTTTCCAACGTGCCTTCCTCAGGAGGGCCATCCCTCACCCTCATAGTACAGATACTCCCCCTCCCCCATGTCACCCCACACATCATTTCCTCATGGCATGTATCACTCTCTGACATCATCTTATCCATGGTTGTCTTGTTTATTGTGCCCTAGCCCCTGTCTTATCCATGACTATACCCAGGGCTGCTCCGTAGCCAAGGGATCATGTTCCAAGATCAGAAACAAGCACAGGCAAACCTTCACCTCGCCATCCAGCAGCTGTGTGACCTGGGGGAAGCCACTCAACTTCTCTGACCTCAGTCTCCACATCTGGAAAATGGAACCAATAATATCACCTACCTGCAATGGAACTGATGAGCATTAAGATAACCCCAAGAAACTCTTCTAGTTCACTCTACCTTCCCTCTGGAGTTAAAATCATCTCTGATTTTCTTTTGCTCTCAGGCAAAATGAGAGTACTGGGATCTTACTTTCCTACCTCATCGCTGCATACCGAGGAGTTTGCAGGGATCCTTACCTCCATGAGCCTGGAGAGCTCCCGGTGAAGATCAAACACGAGGCAAAGCCCCACACACATATGCAGGGCTTATCATCATTATCACACAGAAATTACAATTATTCACTCCCTCCTCTGTGCTCCCAAAGTACCGCTCCTGCGGCATTTAACTAAGGTGATTACTACCGCTGCAGGAAGGCTGTTGACTCACACGTCTGCACCAGGACACGGGGCCGCCTCGGGGCAGCACCCTGAGTCCGGGGTGCTGAACGTGCCTTGGGGACAGCAGGAGCCACTCTGTGTCTGATGGAGAGAAGGTCCCATGGTCTCTGAGAGCCAAGTCCTTCTAGAAGTCGCTGGGCCTCGAGACCAAGAATGGGGTCTTTGAAGGTAAAGCTGTGGAAGGCTGCACAGCCACACCTCCAGGCTCTGCCTCCATTCCTTGCTGGGATCACTCTAGAAAGCCATGTTGTGGCAGGACAGTAAATCATTTTCTGATGTGTATGAGGGATTCAGTTAGCATTAGATTGCTTAGCTGCTGCTGCTGTAAGTCGCTTCAGTCGTGTCCAATTCTGTGCGACCCCACAGACGGCAGTCCACCAGGCTCCCCCGTCCCTGGGATTCTCCAGGCAAGAACACTGGAGTGGGTTGCCATTTCCTTCTCCAATGCAAGGGAAAAGTGAAAGTGAAGTCGCTCAGTCGTGTCTGACTGTTCGCAACCCCATGGACTGCAGCCCACCAGGCTCCTCCATCCATGGGATTTTCCAGGCAAGAGTACTGGAGTGGGGTGCCATTGCCTTCTCTGATTGCTTAGGGTTTCTATGTAATGGTGCTTTGGTCATCCCAAAGCTGTACTTTTATAGTATTTGACTTTAAAAATTCAAGTGTCTATTTCAAAGTATAGGGAGGGCATTGGTGGAGACGAATGGGAGTAAGATTCCCCCAACAAGTACCTTGAGAAGTCCAGAAATTTCTCAACCAGCTCATCATAATTCCAGGCTCCAGGGTCTGAGAATCCTGTGTGCTGAGGAATCAGCAAGAGGCAAGAAAGGAGATGCCCATGTGCCCTCTGCTTGTTTTGAAAGCCTGTCCCCTTTCTTGGTCTCTGGAGCACAGAATTTCCTCTTGGATACACAATTTTAACTCTACTCCAGTTCATATGACCCCAAATTATTCCAAGATGTACATTTTCCATGAAGGAAACTCTCCCCACCTGCTCATGACCAATCCCAAGAATAGCACATCATCTTTCTTTATCTTGGTCCAGAGTATGCCAAGTGATCAGCTTCTGAAAACGCATGCATTGGTGGCAGGAAGCCTGGTGAGGCCAGTGCCTCTACCTGCTCTACAGGGTCTCAGGGACCACGTGCAGGATGGCATGGCTCATTCACAGGAGAAGCCCATGTCATTCCAGCTCCTGCCCTCGAGTGCCCCTTCTCATCCCGGCATGGGTCAAGGGGAAAAGGCAGCATTCTGGCAGCGCCTCCTTACCCACCTCAGAAGCCACAGAATGTGGAATATTCCAGAGCAACCACAGAGGGGTGGGGGGTGGGGAGCCCCACCCACCCCCTTCCCTACCTGAGGCCCTTGGCAGGGACGCTAAGCTGGGCCTTCAGAAACTGTGAGCATCCAGGCGGCAGAATCACTACCATCAATGTAGCAGCTAAATATTGTAAGACTCCTAACTCCCCCATCTGTGTTTTGCCTCCCAAGAGGGAAAATAGTCTTCGCAGACATTCCCTGATCTGGCAGGCAAATTCTAAACCTTACTGGCAACCACAGGCTTGTTTTCCCAACCAAACAGCTATGAAACCAAAAATTGTTCTGCCTGCGTTATGCTGAGAAGGGAAGTAGCCAAACAGTTCAGTCTGGAGGCTCGGGAAGCCCGCGGCCGCCTCCATCGCCAGAGCATCCCGGGTGCGAGAGTGTCCCGGAGCCGCTGCCCGCCTGCCCGCCGGCCGCTGGGGGAAGCTACAACTGCCGGTATTCGCTGCTCCTGTTAACACAGAATACACCCACCAAGAAGCTGATGGAAAACACACACCACAGTGTGAAATCAACACTTTCTAACTCAAAGAAAGGGGGTTAAAAAAAAAGAAGAGAAAACTTCCAACCCTTTGGCTGCAGATACTTCCTCCTACGAGATTCCATGAAGTGGTGGCAGCACCGTGGCCGGGGCCCTGCCACTGAGCCGACCTTGTCTCCCCAGCCCCTCACTTCCCGTTTTATGGTATTTCCCCGCATTTTTTCCTAGCCCTTCTCAATCTTAATGCCGGAACCCTGCACCTGTGCGATTGCTAATAAACCAAATCTGATGATAACCATGGAAGCCTAATTGATAGGGGCCCTTATCGACTGGCCTTGATGTCTATCTGAGGTTCTCAACAGCCAAGATTTAAATGTTTCATTTTATTTTTAACTTTCACTTTTCCACATTTCAGCAATGTCAGGCAAAGAGGTATGGTTT